>NW_002987834.1:291251-507593 GCF_000006295.1 Pediculus humanus corporis
AGATAACCTATTCAAATACGAGTCACGAATTTTCTTCTTATTTTTTTTGTATGCGTTCGTAAAATCCGATCATATCGTAAAATATTTTTATTATTATTATTATTATTATTGTTGTTGTTGTGTTTCGTATAATGTTTAAATTAATTAAAAATTAATCGTGACCGAAAAATAAGAAGAAGAAAAAAAAAGCAAGGAAGATGAGGGAAAAAGGGAGGAAGGGAGGAAGAGAGGGAAGGAATTTATTAATTACGTGATATTGTTAAATGACGTCGAGTAAAGTAACGGTAGCCTTTTTTTTCTCCGCCATTATTTTTTCGGTATTATTGTTTTTCACTTAATGATTATTTTTCAATGTTTTGTAGGAAATTTTCAACAAGTTTCATTAAAAAAAAAAAAATTTCGATTGTTTTATAAAAAAATGAAAAAAAAAATTCCAGACCACCGTTGGTTTTTTTTAATTCTTTTTCCCTTTTTCTCTCTCTCTTTCTCTTTCTTTCTCACTCCCTTTCACGTGTGTGTGTTTTTTGTATATCGTCCTCATACAATTGTCATGAACAATTATTAAGATCGTTATAATTAAACGATTCTCTCTCTTTCTCTCTCTCTCTCTCTCTTTCATTTTTTGACCTTTTTTTTTAAATTGTATTCCACGAATTTCATTGTTTTTTTTTTCCGTTTTAAAATTCATTTAACACGTATCTGAACTTTTTTTTTTTCGTTTTGGTTTCAATCGTTCGTTTTTGTAACTCCTTAAAACTAAAACAAACAAACAAACGAACAAAACAAACGCGTGGGATTTAAAAAAATTGTTATGAAAATTATTATTATCTCGTGGATGAACGGATATCGAAAAAAAAAAAAATGTCACAACTTGTGTTGTGGAAATGCGTCGCGAACCCGCGATTAAATCGAAAAAAAAAAATATGAAATTTTATAATCAAATTGAAAAAAGAGAGAAAGATAAAGAGAGAGAGAGATGGGATAGTCGTTTGACAACATCATATCGAAAAAAAAGTAAAATAATGAAGAAAAAAAAAATATGAAAAAGATTTTTTGTTTTGATTGTGTGACATTTTTACGGGGGGAGAGAGAGAGAAAAAGAGAAAACCGGAAAATAATTTGATGGATATATTTTAGAGAATTATCGAAAGAAGAAAAAGGTAAAAAAGTTAATTGAGATGTCTGGACAAACAAGAGAGAGAGAGAGAGAGAGAGAGAGAGAGGGAGAGATTAACATAAAATGTACAAAAAAAAGAAAAAAATTATCGTAATTGTTTTTTTTTTTTTTTTTTTGCTGCAAAAGGTTGAAAAAAGGTCTCGAAATATCTCTCTTTGTGTTTCGAAAAAGTGCCTTTTCAAATAAAAAAAAAAAAGCGTGAGATTTGATAAAACGATTATACCGGAAGCGGAAAAAGAAACAAGTGTAATGGAGACGACGACATGAGGTGAAACGGTTTTTATTTTCCGAAACCGCGATACGGTTTTTTTTTTTTTTTTTTTTTAATGCCTCCACTGAAATCGCTATGCCGAACCGAATCATTTTTTAATTATTGTGGTCTCTTTGAATATGACAATAATAATAATAATAATAATGATGATGATGATGATGATGATGATGATTATGATAATAATAATAATAATAATAATAATAATAATAATAATAATAAAAGTCAACGGCCATACCGTGCTGGTCACACCGGTTCCCGTACGATCACCGAAGTTAAGCAGCATCGGGCGTGGTGCAAACTTGGATGGGTGACCGTTTGAGAACGCCACGTGCTGTTGGCTTAAAAAGAGCAAAAAAATGAGAACAAGACAAAGTAAGAACCAAAAACAAAATCTTGTTCTACTGTCGACCTGAGGCAGCTCGACGAGAATGTGAATTTCACTGCTTCTGACCCTGGCCACTCCAAAGATGTTAGTCACTGGAGCCCAGTTCAGGAGACAAATCGTTCCCATCGAATAAAGATGGACTCAGGAAGACCTTCAAGAATTGATGTGGTGCTATCTAATTATAAGTAGCACCACCGAAATTCGAGTATTTGTCCCTAAGGAATCGGGTAGAAACCTCGGATAAATACTTAAAAAAAAAAAAAAAAACCCCGACAAGTAGCCTTGTCGTGTTTAATGGTGGATAATAATAATAATAATAATAATAATAGTCAGGTGAGCAATAAAACACGGATGATGATAATTCAGGTAAATTTCTTAGGAATGGAAAAAAAAAATACTGGAAAACGTTCTCCGATTTCTCGTTACGATGATGATGATGATGATGATGATGATGACGATGACGGTGACGACGACGATGATGATGATGATGATAATGATGATGATAACGTATTTATTTCGTTTTTTATTTGTAAAACCGTAAATGTTTTTTTTTTTCTTTCTTTTTTATCATTATCATTATTATTATTATTATTATTATTATTATTATTATTATTATTATTATTTCCTTGCGTTTCTCCGGTTCATTTAACTCCGGGATTTAAATCGTTTGTGTCGCCCTCTTCTTCCGTCACACACAAAATTTCCGCTCTAATAAATTTTTAAAAGGGAAAAAGAAATTATTTATTTATTTTTTCATTTTTCTCTCCGATCTCTTCCTCTCTCTCTCTCTCTTTCTCTCTCTTACTCGTTTTTTTTCTTTACTTACGTGTCCGTTACCGTTCGTTTTGTTTTGTTTTTTTTTTTTTATTTGTCATTGTTTTAAAATTTAAAATTTACGGTTGATTTAACGAATCGAACAAAAATTTTATTTTATTTTATTTTCATTTTAATAACTCGTCATAAACACAATCGGTGACGGTTGATCGATCGATCGATCGATGAATCGATAAATCGTCAAGCAAACCGTTATTATTAATATTATTATTATTATTACTATTTAATTTTCAATAATGTTGGTGGTTTTTTTTTTTTTTGTGGAAAAAATGCCACCCATTGCCACAAAGTTGAAAAAAAAAAAAAAATGAAACATTTTGTCGACGATTTGGACAAATTTTTTTTTCCTTTATATCAGATAAATTAAAAAAAAAAAAAAAAACGCGTGCGTAAATATGCCTGCGTACGCGCGTGATTATTTATTTATTTATTTAAAAAATGAATTAACATAATTGGTTTCGATTCTATCAACAAACATGGTTACCAACAGTCGTCGTCGTCGTCGTTTTCATTTTAATCTCTTTATATTTATATAAAAAGTTCAATAAACTTATTGCAAAAAATTATTATTATTATTAATACGATGGTTGTTGTTGTTGTTCATATTAATTGCTCTCGAATAAAAACAAATTTTTATATAATAATAATAATAATAAAGAAAAGAAAGAAGAAGAAGAACGTAATTTAAAAAATTACACCGTTTTTCTTATATACTATAAATGATATTTAAAAAAAAAAAACTTAATTTACCATAAATAAATATAAGTAATAATTTTATTAAAAAAAATGTTGCCAACGTAATTAAAAAAAGGTTTTTTTTACGCTACCAACATAAAAAAAAATTAAAATCGGAGAAAAAAGGGAAAAAAAAAGGTAAAATCGAAAAAAAAAATGAAAACTTTAATTTTTCCAGACGGTAAAATGAACGAGGGGGATTTTATCATCATTATCATCATTATTATTATTATTATTATTATTATCATTATCATTATCATTATCATCATTTAAACTTATTTAAAATTAATAATATTTATTTATACATATTAAACTTATACGAAATGGAAGAGAGATAAAGAAAAAGAGAAAAAAGAAAAATGGAAGTTTTATTTTTAAAAAAAAAGGTTAAAAAAAAAATAATAATAATTTTTTTTACGTTTACGTTGAACGTTTTTAAATTTTTAAGATAAAAACCGATTTTCGAGGTCAAAGGTCAAAAAGGTCAAATAAAAGAATGCAAAATGTTTTGTTTTGTTTTCCTGCTTTTTCTGTCCGTTGTTTTATTTCAAGTTCACTAGAACGGCGGAATTCCGAAGAGAGAAATTTTTCACGAAGATGAAGAAGAAAAGATATCGTTCTTGTGAATTGCCATCGCCGCCACCACCACCGTCACCGTCGCCACCGTCATCGCCATTATCGGTCATTTGAAAAAAATATTTAATAACCGTCGTAACTTTTCTCTCTCTCTCTCTCTCTCCGTCTGTAGAAACAGCCTGGTTTTTTTTAAAAGTACCTTTCGGGCGACAAATCAGCGTGAGTTTATCTCGTCATATATATCGTTTCATTTTTAATAAAATTATTATCACTTTAATTTATTACCAACTCACGAAGAGTAATAAATATTTACATTTATCCAAGCGAATATAATTAAATTAATTAGTTTTTTTTTTTCCTTTGGTCATTCATCGTTTTTTTCTCTCTTTATATTTTTTTATCAACTGTTTGTTGGGTTGTTTGGTTGTTGTTGTCGTCGTCGTCCTCATCGTCGTCGTCGTAAACCGTTTACGATTTTTATTATTGTTGTTGTTGTGCGTATAAAACTGTAAAAAAAAATTTGACTCGACAGGAGAAAAAAAATTAGAATAATAATGATAATGATTTATTATTATTATTATTATTATTATTATTATTATTATTATTATTATTATTATTTAACATGGAAAATCTTTGATTCGTCATTTTTGCTCTGGAAAAAAAATAAAATAAAATAAAAAATTTCCCACCGACAAATAAACTTTCTTATTTTCTTCGGTTAAGTAATTTTTTTTTTAATGCGCAAAAAGAGAGGGGGAGGGGGAGGGGTAGCTACCTAGGTATAAGATTTATGGTTTTACCTTGCGGAAAAATCGAATTTAAAAAAAAATGAAGCAAGTGCGAAGTGTTACGGTTACGTTTACGATTTGTTTAAATGCGATGACGAAACAACATTCGGGCATTGACGAATTCGTCATTTTTATGTAAAAAAAACTATTATTATTATTATTATTATTATTATTATTATCATCATCGACGCTTGCTACCTACGTAAGTGAAAAATCAAACGTGAATTCGAATCATCATCCTTGGTAAAAATCGATTTAAAAAAAAAGGAAGAAGGAAAAAACTTGACAGCGTTTCGTTTTATTATTTTTCGGTCATTAATGCATATAAAAAAAAAAAAAAAAAAAAAAAAAAAAAAAAAAAATGTAACGACCGGGGAGAGGGAGAATTATTTATTTATAAACGAAACCATAAAACACTCTTTTCGAAAAAGGTGTCGGTACCAAAAAAAAAAAAAAAAAATTCTTCCTTTTCTTCTTCTTCTTGTAACATACATAAATGCACGCACGTTTTTGTATTTGGTTTTATCGAACGTGCTAATGGTAACGACGAAAGAGGAAAATCCATTTTTTTTTTTTTTTTGACCCACACAAACTCATCACACGTTTTTTTTTTTTTTTAATTTTTTTTTCGGATTCCGGACGTGCAATTATTATTATTATCATTATTATCATTATTATTTTTCGTACCTGTAATTCAACTATTTGGAAAATATTACGAACACTTTCACGCCGGTCAGTTTTTTTTTATTTTATTTTTTTAATCTTTTTTTATTTTTTCTTATTACCCAAAAGTAAATTTTAATATTATTATTATTATTATTAATTTCCACCTGTTTCATTCATTCATTCGTTTTACCTTTTTTGAAATTTTTTTTTTTTACGCACGTGCGTGCGTGCGTTGTGGGTCTTTTGTAAGAAATTACTTTCCGCCATTTTTTCTATTTTGGCAGGCGTTAAATCGTTAAATATTTCGTATTTTGTTTGCTCGAGAGTTTTTACTCGATGAATGGTACAACAACAACAACAGTTCTTTAATTTTTTAAAACTTATGGTTCCCCACCGCCCCCCATAAAAAAACCGGTGGATGAAAATGCGGAGAATAATTAAAAAAAAAGTTTTTAAAATTTAAATACCTGAGCGAAGCATGTAATTTGTCTGGAGAGGAAAAAAAATGTACGTTTTTCTATTTCTTTACGCCTTCTTTATTTTTTTTCTTCAAATCGATTTTTTACCATCACCCCCTCCCCTCCTCTTTCTTTTCCTCCCCCGCACACGCACACCTCCCCCAAAAAATAAAATTGCAAATATTTTCCTTTTGGGAAGTAGAAAACTGGTAATCGACTCGACTCAACTCGAGTTTTTTTTTTTTCGTTCGAACCGTTCGTTGTCGGTATATTTAGAAAATAATAGCCGCTATGATGTCACACTTTTTCTCTTCTCTACACCCCCCACTCCACTCCACTCCTCCTCGGTAAACATTAACGTCGCTGGAAAAACGCTGGAATTTATTTATTTATCTCCGTATGAGAAAAAAAAATGTCTGGAATTAAATATATAATTGTGAGGGATTTAAATGGAAATGAATGGCGCCGTTTATTTTTTTCCAGTAAAATTTGGCGTCGTGGGCGTGTCGTGCGTTCGTCGTCTGATTCTTCGTATTTTTATATGATAATAATAATGATAATGATAATGATGATATTGATAATGAATGAGCGTCGTGAAAGTTTTTTTTTTTCTTCTTCTTTCAATCATTTCGAGTGAGTTTACTTACGTACAAAATCCATTTCTTTTTTTTTTCTTTTTTTAATTCATAGGAAAAGAAAAAAACAAAATGGCGGCCAAATCGAAATCTCGTAAATCAATCGTTAAAAAAAGGAAAAGTCTCAAAGTCGTCATTTCCGATTCTGGTTAGATTACTTGTAATAATAAATTATAAAAAATTAATTAAATTCCATCCGATCAAAGGTCATCGTTTATTTTTCATTATTATTTTCATTATTATTATCATCATTATTATGAAAAAGTAGTAATAATAATAATAATTAAAAATGACGCTTATTAGATTTTCTTTTTTCTTTTGTGAGTTTTCATTAAGAAATTTTCATCGATGGGCGGGTCGTAAGCAGGTCATCCATTTTGTTTTGTTTACCGGAAGAAAAAAAATTCGTTTCCGTATCCGGTTCGCGCTAAATTCGATAATTTTCTCGTTGTATTCAAACAAAAAAAAATAATAATAATTTCGTTCAATAATAATAATAAAAATAACAATAATAATAAAAATAATAATAAGTTGAAATTTTTATTTTTTTTATCAAATATTTGTGGCGCGTTTTTTTTTTTTTTTTTTTTTTTTTTTTTTTTTAAAAAAAAGGGGGGGAAAATGAAAAAAAGGGGGAATCTAAAAAAAAAAGCATATTAGGTTTTTTTTTATTTTTTATTTTTTTCAAAAAAATAATTATATCGTTTCCCACACAAATAAAAACAACAACAAACCTCAAAATTATAGATTTATAAAATCAGGTATATCATACATTATTTTTTTTTTGCCTCGTAATAATGATGATGATGATGATAATAATAAATAAATAAGGCTTCTTTGCGCACACACAAAAAGAAGAAAAATCAGGTAGTCGTTTGACGAATTTTCAAAAAAATTTTTTTTTTGTCTTAAGAAAAACTTTCTCATGACGAAATATTAAAATAATTAATGACCATATTTCGGTAAACGCATAAATCATTGAAGGGGGGAGGGGAAGAAAAAACGCGGAAACGAATTCATAATTTATTTATTTATTTAATGATCAATCATCTCCCCCCCCCTGGAAAACTATTGAGTGAATAATTTTCGATTTAAATAAATAAATAAATAAACAAACGGGGAGACTAATTGAGGATTAAAAGAAGAAAAAAGCGAATCGTCAAGAGAGAAAGAGAGAGAGAGTAGCAGAGAAAGGGGGAAGAGAGAGAGAGAGGGAGAGAGAGCTAAACGTCGGGATTATAGAAAAATGTAGCCGGTAATAACCATATGTTAAAAATTTTGAAAATTTTAAATTTTAAAAAATTATAACCGGGAGGAGGTGAAGGAAAAAACGTAAAAAAAAACCTTTTGATAGATGATAATAATGATGATAATGATAATGATAATGATAATGATGATAATAAAATTATGTGGAAGAAGAAAACGTATTTAATGTGTACATGACGAATTATGTTTTTTTTTTTCGCTTTTCGCATTGATCGAACGACGTTTATTAATTTAATTGAATTTTGTTTAAAAAGTTTTTGATTTGTTTGTTTGTTTGTTCGTTTGTTTGTTTGTTATCTGATAAGAGTTTGATTTATTTTAAAAAAGAAAAGAATTTTTAAAAAGAAAAATGGAGGCAGCGGTGCGTCGTACGTAATCTGCGTGTGCGTTTGTGATTTCTTGTCAAAAAAAAATTTTTGATTCGAATCTTAGCCACCATCACCACATGTTGATCGTTAAATAAATTGTTTTTGTTTGTTGTTTGTCGTTTGTCGTATTCGTAACGAGATTTTCTAATCGATTGATGTGAAATAAAATTTTTTTTGATAAAAAAAAAGGAGGAAAAAAAAATATCTGTTGAATTAATCCAAAAGTCACCATCATCATCATCATCATTTTTTTTTCTTCTTATGAATTATTATTATTATTATTATTATTATTGCGGAACGTAAAACATCTGGAAATTTCTTTTTTCTTTTTTTTTAAATGCATTTAAATGCAAATTCGAATTTAAATTAAAAAAAAAAAAAAAAAAAAAAATTACGGTAGTTCACGTGTGTTAGTTAGTTCGAGTCATCGCATAAACTACATAACTATTGTAATTCTCATCGTAACGGAATTTAAGTTTTTTTTTTTTTTTTTTAATACGTTTCGGTTCATTTCATTTCATTTTTTTCTTCTTCACCTTTTACTTTTTCCACTTATTTTCCTCCCTCCCTCCCCTCTCTCTTCCCCTCCCCTCTCTCTCTTTTAACGAGTTTAAGAATGATTGTAAGAGAAAAACATGTGACACAAACGAACGCACGCACGCACGCACATTAAAAAGAAAAAGCTGCGTGAATCTTTGCCACAAAGGTTATTACATAAATAATAAAGATGTATAAAAAAAAAGTGTGCACGTGCGCGTTGGTCGGAATTAGTTATATCGTTTACCGGTTTACTTGATTGTAATTAATTTAGTAATAATAATGATAATAATAAAATAATGGAAGAGAAAAAGGGAGAGAGGGAATGAGGGGGAAGTAATTAAAAGTGGATTATTTATTATTATTATTATTGTAACGCAATAAAAATAAAATTTCCATACATCGCCGTCGGGTACCGATTTAAAAAAAAAAGTGTTTGAATATTCTTTACCGCCGTTTTAAAAATGGCGACGGCTTCTTCTGCTGCTGTTGCTGCTGCTGATACTGTTATTAATAAACGTGGGGGGGGGGAAAAAAATAAACTTTGAAGGTTATAAAAAAGAAAAAAGGTGTGATGGTAATCTTGGAGGTTAGTCATATTATCAAAGTATAATTTTAAGGCTTATCACGGTGATAAGAGCAGCAACAGCAGCACCAGCAGCAGCAGCAGTAGCAGTAGACATAGTAAAACATTTTTTAACGATTCTAAATTTTTGTTGTTGTTTTTACGTTTTAGGTTTAATAATTTTTTTTTTCACTTTTTGTGGTAAATTTTGTATATAATTCACATGCGTACACGTTTTTTTTATTGTTGTTGTTTGTAGTAGTTGTTTGTTGTTGTTGTTTGTTGTTGTTGTTGTTGTAGTTTAATTATTTATTTATTTTTTTTGATTTTTTCTCATTAAAAATCCAAACGAATGAATTTTACGTTCACCTTGAACGTAAGAAATTATTATTTTATTTTGCGGTTTATTGAAAATTTGAAAATTATACGAATTCGAAATTTATTTTTTTTTTTTTAGTTTTTTATTTTTCGAAAGAAACAAAAAAATAAAATAAAATAAAAGGGGGGCTGCGAAAATTAAATAAAAAAAAAAAATGTAATTTTTAAGAGGGGGCGTGAGGAAGTGGAGGCGGGGCTGCGGAATGATGTTAACACGGGGAGCTACCACGTTGTAAATGAATTATAACAAAAATTCTTTCGTGAATTTTTTTTTTTTTTTTTATTAATTTTTGACCGCAAAATTTCGTAACGTCGAATATAATATTATTATTATTATATAATCGATTTTTCAAAGGGAGGTATGAGAGGAAAATTACGGGGAAGGAGGGAAAAGAAAAAAAAAAAATTCTTCCACAAGTACGAAATGGAAAGGAAAGGAACAAAAAAAAAATTAAATTATTACTTTTGCTTATAAATCAAATTCGGTGATTTGGGGTGTGGTGGTGGTGGGTGGTACCCGCGTCATCATCACGACTACAACGACAGCGAGTACCTTATGAAAAATCAATCGTGAAAGTTTAGTCACCTTACCTTGAAATGCGTGCACTACGTGCCTCCATGCAAGCATAATTTTAATATTAGGAGGCAAAAAAAAAAAAATTATTTAATAAGTGTAAAACACCGCAAGGTGTGTGTGTGTGCGTGCGTGTGTGCGTGTGTTGTTGCTACTATTACTACCTCTGACACCATCACCACCACCACTACCAAGCCACCGCCACGACTACTACCTTATTACGAATCACAACCACTTAACAAATTCTAAAAGAAGAACAATCTAGTTTTTTATTATTATTATCATTATTATTATTATTATTATTATTATTATTTTGAAACGAGTATCGTCTATCTATAATAAATTTAAATTTCAAATTATCGTTTGGAATTTTAAAATTGGAATTATTACTTTGGTGATTACTATAAGTAAAAGTAGTGGTGGTAGTAGCCGTAGTTTGCAACACGGGTATTAAAAAAAAAAATTGAAAATGTTTTTAACGGTTATTGCGCAATCTCGAAAACATCAACCCGAGGGGAAGGGCGGGATGATGAACGTGAGGTGGGAGGGACGTGAATGGAAAAGGGAGGGAGGAAGGAAAGAATTAAAATTTTTTTTTTTTGTATGCGATTCTCGCACGAGGGGAGGAGGGCAGAAGTGATTGTTTTCGCACGTATGAATCCCCATCGGGGAGGGGGGAGGGTGAAATTAAAAATGGCGGTAAAATCGTCGGGGGATAACCGTTAGAATCGACCGAAAAATTGCATGATGATGAGATGAAGCGTTCGCGTTTGTTCGTTTTTGCCATTTTATTTTAAATTCGAAATAATTGCGCGCCAAAAAAATTTTGAAATGTTTTAGAAAAACGTTCGAAAACCGAACTGAACGCGGAATGAACCGAACCGAACCGAACGGGGGAATTCGGTGAGGAATTGAAATTAAAAAAAAATTACCCTTTTCTCATCTGGAAGCCATTTTTTTTTCTTCTCTCTCTCTTTCTCACCCATTGTATGGTACGCTTACAATTTTTTTTTTTTTCGTATACGATTTCGATACGATTAATCGAATTATCGAAACGGTAACGATCGCAATAACGATAATAATTTGTTTTTTATAATAATAAAAAAAAAAAAATTATTGTAATAATAATGTTACAAGAAAAAAATTAAAAATATATATATATATATGTTTTTTTTTTTTATTAAACGAGTTTTTTTTTTTATAGAACAACTTTTTATTATTGATCATAGTTTTAAAAAATAATAATAATAATGATGATGATGATGATGATAATTTTACTATTATTTAAAAAAAAAAAAAAGGAGGGAGATGGAAAAAAGAGTACAGAGAAAAAAAAATTTAATTTGAAAAAATTTTCGTTGCTCCGAACGTTCGTCGTCGACGTCATCGTCGTCGTCATCGTCACTGTCGTCGACGTGACGTATGAAATGATGACGTTAAAAAAAAAAAAATTACGTAAAACCGGTGAACAAAAAAAAATTAAAAATTTGCCATTTTTTTCCATAAAAAATCACGTGCGATTCTTTTCTCTCTTTCTTTCTCTTTCTGGTATCACATGTGGAAAAATTTTTTTTTTAATAAAAATTTATCATCATTATTATTATTATTATTAATGATTAGAATTTTTTTTTATGGGTTTTTAAATTAATCAAATAATAATAATAATAAATAAAATAGAGGAATTTAAATTTAAAAAAAAAAATTGATTTGAGTCTGTATTTAAATGATTAAGATATGCTGCAATATTTTGGTTGGGTGTCTTGGGTGTCGCGGCCCCTCTTGGTTTTGATTGCCACTCAAAAAGTCAAATTTTTTTCAGGATTCAGGTATTTGATTTACGATAAATCGTTTTAAACCGTTTGTTTGTGAGTTTTTTTTTCAATTTATTATCAATCTATTTCAAAACTATTACGATCCCGTTTTTTTTTGTGAAGTTTTCCCCACCCCTCTCTCTTTCTCTCTCTACGTTTCTCTCGAATTTGTCAAATGCGTTTAAGATAGGTACGTTTTTGTTGTTGTTAAAGTTTTGATATGTAAATTTTTTTTTTTTTTTTATTAAATGGACGGTTAGATGGATAGATGGACGGGCGGACGGACTGTTAAAGTTTTTTTTTAAAATTCCATCGAACTCTCTAGAAATTCAACAAAAAAAAAATTTAATTTGAAGACTCGTTTTTTTCTCTCTCACGTGGACCGGACTATAATTTTTTTTAAGTGAGCTCAGATTTTAATTTTTATTTAATTTCGAATCGTTTTATTAGAAGAAGAAAGAAAGAGAGAGAGAAGGAGAGAGAGAAACGTTATCAATAAAATATAATTAATCGATTGATAAAAAAAAAAAAGTTCAATTCCACCATTTTTTTTTTTTTTTTTCATTTGAATTTTCTTTTAAACGCTTAAAATATTATCATTGTTGTTGTTGTTGTTGTTGTTATTATTATTATTATTATTATTATTATTATTATTATTATTATTATTATTATTATTATTATTATTATTATTATTAATAAAATGATGCATTTGAGGTCAAAGGTTTTCGATAAAAACGCACGGAGAAAAAAAAAAAAAATTTAAATTAAATGCTTTTAATGATGGGGCGAGGTGTAAGTTAAAAATTTAATTGCATTCTCCCATTTTTTTCTTTTTTATTTTTTTTTTTATTAAATTTTTTTAATTTTTCACACGTTCGCTTAAGTTTTTTTTCTTTTTCTCTCGTGTGTGTGTGCGGAAAAAAGAAAAAGAATGAAAATGACGAGAATCAATTGAGAAAACAGCAACAAGAGCAACAACAACAGTGAAAAACATCGTAAAAATATTAGAGAGAAAAATATATATTACGCGAGGTTTACACGTGCGGTTAGAAGGAAACGGGAAAAACGAACAAAAAAGCGCGCCAAAAATTTAAATTCCGTTTCCGGTAATTTTTTTTTTTTTTTGCGTACGAATCGTGCGAAAAAAATAAAAAATTGTATTCGTGAGGCATTTCAGGTTGAGGATTTTTAATAAATCAAAACCTTCTTTCAGGTGTTTGCTCAACGATTCCCTTTTAAAAATAATAATAATGATAATGATAATGATAATAAATAATATGGTGCGAAATTATAATCGGGGGGGGGCGGAAAAAAAAATTGTTTCTTTCCAATTAAATTTTGAATTTATTACTCTCTTTATTTATTAATCTATTGTTTTTTTTTTGTACTCACGAGTTTTTTTTTTTTTTAATAAAAGTTTGTTGTTGTTGTTGAGGAAGAGGAGGAGAACGGGTTATGCCCTACAGCGAACGTCTAAAAAAATTAATTTTATGATCGTTTTACGTGTACGCACACGCACGCACGCGCGGGTGTGTGTGTGCGTCGTCAAGGCCTCGTTCGAATCGGAAATGTAAAAACATATTAATGTGGTATTTAGTGTGGCGTAAAGGTGTTAACATACAAACTATGAACTCGTGTATCATTTCCACGGGGGGGCAATCCGGGGTCACCCGATTCCAAAGAAAATGTTTGCGAACGTTTCATTCGTTTTAATTGTGAACCGTGAGAGAAAAATGAACGACGCGAGTAAATATTTAACGTTTCCTTTCTCTCTTCCTCTTCCTCTCTCTCTCTTTCTCTCGTTTTCTGTTATTGTTTTTTATTTCCCCCCCCCCTTTCGTCCTTCTCCGTTTTCCTTTTCTTCTCTTCCCACCGATTGATTGTGTCATGAGTTTCGGCGAACCGGAAAGAAAATCTCTTTAAAACGAGTTTTACGGATTAGGATTGTGAGTAAAAGGGAAGGAAGGGAGAGAAGGGAGAGGGGAAAAGAGAAAACGTAAGGAGGGGCAAGGGTCAGAAAGGAAAGGTAAAGTTTCGAGTGCGAAATTGTGCGTACCCGTATTAATTTTATTATTAAAATCCGATTAAATTGAGCCTAAGTCGGCAAACGTAAGAGAAAATGAGGGGAGGGGAGGGGAATGGATAAGGAGGAGGGGAACACTTGCATAAACTTTTAATTACAGTTAATATCATTATGATTATTAAAAAAAAAATTTTAATAATAATAATCCTATTAAATAATTTACGGATTCGAAAATTTTAAATTTAATTTTATTAATTTTTTTTTTTTAATAAAAATAAAACGATGGAAATTTTTCCTTGTTGTTGTTGTTGTGTTTGTAGTTGTTGTTGTTGTTGTGGTTGTGGTTGTCGACTACCGTTCGAAATCAAGTTTTTATATTTATTTATTTATTGACGTTTCGTAATCGAAATTTTTTTTTTCTTTTTTTTTTTCTTTAATTGATCTTTGACCTTTTTATTTGCTACCAGATGTTTTTATTCGTACGGGAAAATGGTAGTCGTTAATACCATCATTATTATTATTATTATTATTATTATTATTATTATTATTATTATTATTATTATTATCGATAAATAAATTATTAAATTTTTAAAAAAAAAAAAAAACTATTTGACCGTTACCCGTTGCAATAATTTATATCGGCTCCCGGTGTTTTTTTTTTTTTCGTACTCATGATATTTCTTCTGCCACGGCTGTGTGTGTGTGTGCGTGCGCGTGTTGATACGGTTTAATATTTAAATTTTTTTTCAAATTTTTCCCGCGTTTTCCCACGCGCGTATTTTTTTTTTCTCCCCCTCACTCGATGTTTCAAAGCGAATATTTTGTCGTTTTCCTCAAGGGGCGTGTATACTATTTCCGGTTGACATTTTTTAAACGTTCCTTCCCTTTTCCACGCCCTGCCCTCCGCCCCCCCATTCAAAGTATCATAAAATTATTCGCAGGTTTTTTTGGTACTTTTTCGCGTGACGACGACGATGACGATATCGCACGCGATTTTCGACATTTTTTTTTTTGTAAAATTTTTCCCGGCGTAATAAAAAATCGGGGAGAAAAGAACAATTATTATTATTATTATTTATTAAAACGTGCGTTATTTATTTAATATTACATAACAAAAACGCGTGAATTTAAATTTATTATTATTATTATTAAAAATTATTATTTAACGCGATCATAAAATGGAAATCACTCATGAATTTTTTTTTCAAAATTTATTATTTATGCGTTAATAAATACGAACTCATTTATTTAAAAATAATAATAATGATGATGATGATGATGATGATAACGTATCCTTGTTTGTTTTCGTAAAAATAAAATAAATCATGTTAAATACGCGTTTTTTTCGTTTGTTTGTTTGTACGGTTCTAAATCATGTATTAACCTTTAAACTGAAATTTAACGCCGGGTTACATAAAAAAAATTTTTTTTCTAAATTTACGGTTATTAATTATTATTATTATTCATGCACCGAACGTATTTTTTTTTTTTTAATGTTTTTCAATTATGGGAAATAAAAAAAGATACGAGAAAACGCCGCGTACGTATTTTTTTTTTTTATTTCGGAAATCAAAAGAAGAAAACAATTTAAAGTTTCCGAGACTTCGTTTCATTCGTTTTTTTTTTTTTTTTTTAATTAATTGATGTTTTCAAAAAAAAAAAAAAAAAAAACGCCCACGAACTTACATAACGGTTTTTTTTTTTTTTTTTTTGTAAAAAAACGTTAAATTAAACGTCTGTAAAGCACGGAATTTCCGGTTTTCGTTACCCACGTAACGTTCGGTTTTTATTTATTTGTTTGTTTTAACATTAAAACGCGGATTTGGGCTTCGGTTAATAAAAAAAAAACTAAATAAAATTAAATAAAACTAATGACTTGAAAAAAATAATGGGGGGAGTGGGGAGTCAAGGTAAAATGCGGGGGGGAAAAAAGCAAGGGGGAAGCGCGAGAGGGGGGTTCGTGAAAAATTTTAATTACTAGTTAAATACCGGACGGAAGTGAAACTAATAAAATATTCTCTGTGGAATTTAAAAAAAAAATTATTTTAATCAACTAATAACAGCAAAATATTATTCTATCTCTTTCTCTCCCTCTCTCTCTCTCTCTCTCTCCTTCTCGAAAATGCAAAAAAAAGGAAGTACTACAAAAAACGGGTATCCCGGTTTTCTAACGGTAAAAAGGTTCGCGAAACGAAAACCTGAAGATGATGACTGAGAAATTACATAAAAAAAAATTTTAACCGTAAAAAAAAAAATTTTTTTAATCAATACTAAGAAAGGAAGAAGAATCGTAAAAAAGAATAAAAAAAAAAAAATTTTTTTTATTATTTCATCATTAAAAACGCGCGTTTTCCCCTCCCCTCCCCTTCCTCCTAATCCCATCCCCTCCCCCTAATTATCATCAGCCGAAACTATTTTAATCCATTGAATTTTTTTTTTCTTTTATTTATTTTTATTTTTTTGACGTGTCAGCAGGTGGTTTTATTATTATTATAATACCACGTCGAAACGTACGTAACGAGTTATGCACGTCGTTAGAAGTATAAATTTTTTTAAATGGAATCGTTTCCGTTTTGCCCTCTCGTGTCTTTACTGTCTTTTGCCACGACATTTTGTATTTTTGGCGGGAAAGGTGAGAGG
This sequence comes from Pediculus humanus corporis, assembly GCF_000006295.1. Classification (NCBI taxonomy): domain Eukaryota; kingdom Metazoa; phylum Arthropoda; class Insecta; order Psocodea; family Pediculidae; genus Pediculus; species Pediculus humanus. Next base: position 307,939 of record NW_002987834.1, read on the forward strand.
AAAGAATAATTTGAATAATTAATTATCAATCATAACAGTGAGTGTTCCATTAAAAATGAAAAAATGATTTTTAATTTACGTAAACGCGTGCGTGCTTGCGTGCGTGCGTGAGTGCGTTTTATTGCGTTATTAAATTGTCGTCATGCGTAAATAATAATAATAATAAACTAGTTAGTTAAATTTTTATTGAAATTGTCGGTTTCGTACGGTAGTATTTATGATATTCTAATAAATTGTTTGGAAAATTGATTTTTCCCGACGGCGCGATTACAAATAATAATAAAAAAATTTTTCTTCATTTATTCTCGGTGTTACCGACCGTTACGGAAAATTATTTTACTGTTGGAAAATTTTCAACCTTACTATTATTATTATTATTATTTATCTTTTTTAGTTAACTCTACAAACAGGGAAAAAGAAAGAGGAAGTGTTCAGAATAATTTTATGCAAAAAAAGAATTTGCGTCCGCGTGCGTTTTTTTACTTTTAAAATTATTATTATTATTATCATTATTATTATTATTATTATTATTATTATTATTATTATTATTATCATTATTAGTATTAGTATCGTTATTATTATTATTTAATAATGAGTTTGTTGAAAGAAAAAAAAAATGCAAAAATGCAAAAATGCAAAATGCAAAAAAAAAAAAAACTATGAATATTTCAAAGTTATAATTTTCCGATTCGTGATTGCTTGACTTCTTACTTGCTTATTTCGTTTGTTCGTTTGTTTCCTCGTTTGTTTGTTTGTTTGTCCGAGGGGGAAAAACGAAAAAAAAAAAAAACGTGAATGAAAAAAAAAAAAGAAGAAAACGACGACGACGACGACGGACGGCGTCCGTTTCATTAATTATGACGTCGATCGTGTGTTTATGTGGGGGGAGGGGGAGGGGTTCGTAAATAAATAAATAAAAAAATAATTTTTTTTTTTTGTTGCAAATGGAAGGAGTAAAAAAAAAAAATTTTTTAACGATAATGATGATAATTTTTTTTTGTTTTTAAATTTAAAAACTAATTAAAAACTCATTCAACCATTGATTTTTTGCAATACTATTAATAATAATAATAATAAATACTTTATTTATTTTTTTTTCGTTCTCTGATTGTTGTAAAAAAAAAAAAGGTATGCAAAAGTAAAAATTGCATGTTTTTCCCTTGTCAGGTACAGACATATATGTATATAGGTATACGTCGCCACTTTAATTACGTGTAATTTTTTTTTTTAAATGAAAACAAGTGAATAATTAACGCCTCGTATAATAAAATATTATTCATCTCTCTCTCTCTTTATCTATCTATCTCTGTCTTTAAATGTTATAAATAAATAAATAAGTAAATAAAAAAAAGTAATAATTAGTTTTTGAATTGTTTTTCGCACGTTTTTTCTCTCTCTCTTTCTCTCTCTTTCTTGTCTCTTGGAAAAAAATTTACCCCTGTTTGCCATTATTATCATCATCATCATAAATTAAAATTTATTTGGGGGGCGGGACGGGAGGGAGGGATGTAGGGAGGTGAAATGAAAATGGAACGAATAAATGCGGTTGCGACGGCGGCGGTTAAGATTATTGGTTTTGAAATAATAATTATTATTTTTCCCAAGTTAATTTGTTCGACTACGGCGATGGTAATGACGATGACGATGACGTTGGTGATGACGTTGACGATGACGTCGACAACGACGAAGACTTGATAATTAAAAAATTATTTAAAATCGATTTAAAAAAAAAATATTCCTTTTGTTGTTGTTGTTGTTGTTGTATTTTTTTTTTTTTTTAGCAATCATAGTTTTTATTTTAAAAAATCCTATGAAAAATGTCACGTGGTTATTATTATTATTATTATTATTATTATATAATGGATTTATTTTTATAAATCAAAATGTCAAACGACATTGTTTTGTTTAAAAAAAAAAAAAAACCATGTTAAGGAATTAGATTAACGATACGTTTATTTTTTTTTTTTATTTAAGTAAAATTCCTTCGTTCACTTACGAATAAAATAATAATAATAATAAAATAACGATGGCGATGATAGTGATGATGATGATAATGATAATGGAAATCGCATGTCTTTCTTTCCGTTCATCTCTTAATCCTGCTGGGTTTTTTTTTTTTTGTTAGTCTCGCGTATTCGGTTCATGTTACGAAAATTTTTTTCTTTTTTTGTCTTTTTAAAATTTTTTCTTGTCACGCACGCGTTGACCACATGAATCGGAAAATGTGTTGATTAGAAATTTCTCCCCCCTCTTTTCCTCTTTTCCTCTATCGTGACAAATTAATGTGAGAGACAGAGAGAGAGAAAAACTCGTTTAAGAGAATTTTAAATGTTTTTGAAAAAAAAATTATTTAACGAGGAATAATTTGTTGAGGGAGTGAATGGGGGGGTAATGAGGGGTAAAGGGAAGTAAAGGGGGAGGGGAAGAGGAGGTTAAGAAAAACCTTTAAGGTATTTACAATTAAGTGTTTTTGTTGACGCGTTTCTGATGAAAACGCGAGGACTATTTGTGTTGTCAAGAGCCGTGAGGGAAAAAAAAAACGTTTGTTTAATCGTTACGATCGGCCATATTGGATTATTAAATTTACGTACGTATAAATATTAAATAATAATAATAATAGTAATTTAATTAACACTTGAAAATCGGATTTTAACCGTTAAAAGAAGGCTGATGATTTTTTTTTTTGAAAAAAAACCGGATTGTTCTTTTGAAAAAGGTTGCGAACTTTCCGAGAGTATGTTTTTTATTCAAACGCGGTGGTGAACAAACAAACAAACAAACGAATGAAAAATAATAATGATGATTAAAATTAAAAATTCTCACGTGAGTAATTTGCGAATGTATTAATAAATACGTAAACACGTTTTTTATGCCATAAACGGCCCGTTCGGATTAATTTTTACGAAGAAGAAGAAGAAAAAATTGATCGAATCCGATGATCACTACAACTACAAATACTACTACTACCACTACTACCGGTAACGAAAAATATTATTATTATTATCGATGATGATGGATTGTTTTTTTTTTTTTTTTTTGCGTAAAACGCAGGCAAAGGTTGAACACGATCGAATTTCATCAAATTAGGGACTTTCATTTTATTTTAGATAAGTTGTCATTACAATCATCTCTCTCTCTTTCTCTCTCTATTCAACTTAACGAGTATAATTATCCGTTTGTTGTTGTTGTTCTCGTTGTTGTCTTTTTTTTTATAATATAGATAAAAGTTAGGGTAAAAAAAAAATGTTTTTTTTTTATTTGATAGTTTTTATTTTATTTATAGTTATTACGTTTTTTTTTTTTTTTTTTTTTTTTTTGGAAGATAACGGAAATCTCGTAAGTTGGTAAATGAATCTCGTAGAAAAAAAATTTACCCGCGTGAATACAAACTGATTTATCAATGATAGTAGGTAGGTAGGTACTCTACCTACCTACTATGATAGTAGATAGGTACTTCGTGAATAAAAGTTTTATAAAAAAAAAAAAAAAAAAAACTTCGCGGGGAGTCGAAAAAAACCAAAAAAAAATCAACCGTTATAATTCATCGATGAATTCGTCTTCCAAACTATACGAATAATAATAATAATAATAATAATAATAATAATAATAATAATAATAATAATAATAATAATAATAATAATAATAATAATAATAATAATCGTCATTTAATTAAAAACGGCGTGAATTTTAAATTATAATAATAATAATAATATTTTGTGACCGTGATTCGATTTGTTGCTGCTACCGTATTTTGTTTGTTTCTATTTTGGTCTCGACTGTGACGTTTTACGAGTAATTTTAGCCTTCGAAGTATAAAATCATCATCATTATCATCATCATCATCATTCGTCGTTTATTTGAATCCCTTTTAAAAAAAAATTTTCTTACGTTTGTAACCCTGAAAACGTTGAGAAGATCGGTAGGTATATGCAGAAAGAATTTTTGAAGAAGAAAATCGAAGGTGTCAAGCGTTATTAATGTCCCGAGGGAAAAAAAAGAGAGAGAGAGAATATTTGTTTTTTTTTAAAATCTATCTATCTATCTTTTTCTATCTTTTTTAGTTAGTAATTACGAGGTTTGTGTGTGCGTGTGCGTGTGTTGAAAAAAACTCTGATGGATTGACAACGGAAACGACGGTAATTATTTCTCGTTAAATTTTTTTTTTTTTTTTTTATTTTTCGCCATTATTATTATTATTATTATTAGCGAAAACGCGCGAGCAACGCAATTGTTCGTCCCGCAACCCCCCCCGCCAACTGCACGCCCCCCCTTTTTTTTTTTTGCTATTTTAATTACGTTTAAATAAATTATTTGAATCTGAATTAATGTTAACAATACCGGCGAACAATTAATGAAAACGAAAAACAAAAAAAAAAAAAACACGGTTGGAATATTATTATTATTATTATTATCATTGTTGTTATTGTTGTTATTTTCGTTGTTGTTGTTGTTTGTTGCTGTTTTTGTTTTTTAAATCTATCGTGGGGTGAATGAAACGAGTTTAAAAAAATATATAAAATTCATTTCGGATTAAAATTTACGATTGGATGTTTTGACCCCTTGTTCCTCCTTCCCCCTTTCCCCTAACTACTCCTCTCTTCCCTCTTTCCTGCCTTCCCCCTCGTCCCCTCACGAAATTCACTCTTCCCCCCGAAGTTTGTTTTTAATTAATAAAATTAATTATATTGAGAATGACGACGAGACTTTAAAAGGTTTTTAAAAAAAAAAAAAAAAAATTAAATTTTTTTTTTTTTGGTGGTGATGGTCGTCTGTCTTTTTGTTATTATTTTGCATTTTTTTTAGGGGGGGGCGATGGAGTAAAGTGGAGGGGGAATTTGAGTAATTAACCACTGCGTTGGGGGACTTTGTTTTTTTTTTTTTTACTCGCGCACTCACACGCACTCAATTTTTTTTTTTTTTACATTCAAATTTTCTTATTTTTTTTTCTCTCATTACGACGGTTACGTTGCCTTCCCCCACGCCTCCTCCCACCCCTCCCCCTCCAATCTCATGACTCGGAAAAATTTTCATGTCAAAGAATAGAAAAAAAAAAAAAAAAATTAATATTGTATAAAATCAATTTATTAAAAATTATTATTATTCGTTTCATTTCGGAACAATGGCATCGAAAAAAAAAAAATGGAGAATTTAAATTTAATTTTAAAAAAAACGTAATAATAATAATAATGATGATGATGATGATGATGATTTCGTAATAAATATGAATGAATTTATATTTTGTATATTAAAAGAATGCGATGGAGGTGAATTTTTTTTTTTCTCGTGACGAAATAATTTGGCAAGAATTAAATTAAATTAAATAATTTCGTCAACGTTGTGCGTTTGTACCTTCTGGAAAATTCCAAAAAAAACTCGAACTCGAACTGGAACTGGAACTCGATCATTTCGAAAAGGTGTCATTCGGTTATTTTTGTTTTTTTTTGGTTTAAATAATTGAATTGAATAATAACGGAAAACATTTCGAACAAAAACAAACGTACGTGCTTCCTCTTGTTTTCATTATTATTATCAATATTATTATTATTATTATAACCCAAAATAATTTGATTCGTAATTTAATTGGTTTGCGTTTGTTTGTTTGTTTGTTTGTTTTATTACGGCGGGGGTGTAGTAGTATTAACTCGTTAAAATTTTTTTTTTTAGGTTGAGAGACAAAAAAAAAAAAAAACTCTCGAACGCGTTGTTGACCTTATTATTATTATTATTATCGGAACGGTTTTTTTTTGAAAAACTGTAACACGTCGTCGTCGGCGAGAATGAATGAATGAATGAATGAATGAATGACTCTCTCTCTCTCGAGAATTTAAAATCAAACGGATTTTAAAATTAAAAAAAAAAAAAGTTCAGGAACTCCAAACATTTCTTTTATTTCTTAAATTATTAATAATAATGATGACGATAATAATAATAATAAGGATGATTATGATATTAATGATAATAATGATAATGTTTTTTTTTTGCCAATTTCAGAAGTTTTGGAAAAAATTGGAAGCTGGAAACGAATGACGTTAAAAATGTTTGTTTTGTTTTTTACTTTTTATAACGTCGTCGTGAAAAACGCTAACTTTTACGGAAAATTTCATATCATCATCATCACCATCATTGTTTTTGTTTAAATTATCGATCGCGTTTCGAACACATTCGATCGAAAAGAAAATAGAAAGAAAAAAAAATTATGGTTTCCATGTTTTTTTTTTTTTTTTTTGGGGCCGGAGTTTAAAAATTCGTCCGTGAATTAAAATCGTTTTCGAATTCAAATAATCGATTTATTTATATATGTGTGTGTATTATAGAAAAACAAAAAGGATTTTTCCGACCCCCCCCCCATTAAAAAGCGGCTTAAAATAAAAGAAAACGAGTACGTAATGATATTATATGAGTAGGTGAAGAAAGAAAGAAAGAAAGAAAGTATCCGACCGATTCTAGTATCACACCGCAAAATATTGATTTGCAAAGGTTTAGTTTTTTTTTTTTTTTTTTTTTTTCTTTTCCGACCGCAAATATTTTTATTATTATTATTATTTAAGGTCTTTGCCTCTACCACCTCGCGTGTGTGTGTGTGTGTTCATATCGATACACCTGAATTTGTTTTTTTTTTTTCTTTTCTAACGAAAAAATCGACTGGAAAATCCCCCCTACGCCCTCCCCGGAAATTATGTTATCAAGAAGATAAAAATCTTTAAAATTCATATTGGCTTATGGTAAATTATAGGAATTGTTTTTGCAACCGAAAAAAAAAAATTGGGAATAAATCTCTCTCTCTCTCTCTCTCTGTCTCTCACTGTCTCTCTCATGTCGTGAATCGAATGTTCTAAAAATTTATTTATTTATTTAAATTTGTTTAATTTTTGTCGTCGTCGTCGTTTATTATTATTATTATTATTATTTTGTTTTTTTTTTTACGTTTTTTAAAAAAATGTTTTCGCTATAATATATATTTATATAAATTTTGTGTCCGTTTGTTCTATCGTTTGTTCTTTCGTTTGTTTGTTTTATTTTACGTTTTCGTTTAACGGTTATAAACCGTGGCTGTTGCTCTCTCCCTCTCTCTCTCTTTCTCTCTCATCATAAATCATTTTTTTTTTTTTTAAAGAAAGAAAAAAATTTATTAATTACTGATATTATGATTACGATAGAAAAATAAAAAATTTATTTATTTACTTATTTTTTATTATGATTATTATTAGTAAACTGTTATTATTATCATTATTATTATTATTATTATTATTGACTTTTCATTTATTTTTTAATGAATTATATATTTTAAATAATAATTTATTATTGTGGATAAAGAGTCGTTATGAAATTTCCTCATTTTTTTTTTTTTAACTCGGATCGTGTTTGATTGTTTGTTTGTTTGTTCCTTCGTTTGTTTGTTTTTCTTTTGTTTTTGTTTTTGTTTTGTTCACGTTTTTAAAAATAAAATGTTTTTTTTTCTCTCTCTTTCTCTCTTTTTCTAATTCGCATTAATAATTATCGTTGTTTTAATATGCTGTCAGTTATGTTTTTTTTGTTGTTTGTGTTTTTGTCAAAATTATTATTATTATTATTATTATCATCATTTTTCTTAGTAGTGTGTGTGTGTTTGCTAACGTCTTAAATTGCCTTTTGGTATAAAATAAAAAGAAAAAAATTAATTTTCAGTCGCGTGATGATAAGAGACAGACACACACACGCGTTGTTTTTATAAAGAGAACGTCGTCACCATCATCATCATCATCATCATCAACACGAGTCAAAATTGCCTTAAGTGACGTCACGAATCGAAAAAGAAAAAAAAACGGAAAACATAAAAAGACTTTTAAATGAAAATTAAATAAAAAATAATCATCATTTTGTGTGACGTTAAGTGATGGCAAATATTTGATGTCGCAAAAAAAAAAAAAATAATGATGATTGCTCTTACTTAAACGGAAAAAAAAAAAAAAAATTTAAATGAACGAGAGCAAACAAGACAAAAAAAAAAATTTGGGCTCGTGCGAGCAACGGTTTTTTTTTTTTTTTTTTTTGCTTTTCATACGGTGAACGCCAGCCAAGATGGTCGCGACGCCATATTTTATTTATTTATTCTCGTTTTTCGAATTATTTGATAAATCAAGTTAATTAATTTACTCGTTGATGATAACGTTTTTTTTTTTTTATCATCATAGTAATTAAAACGAGGAATTTTTTTTTTCTTCCTTTTGGGTGTGTGCGTATGTGCGTGCGCGTGTCCCGCGCTCGCGCACGCGTCGTTTTTCTCGTTTGTCTTGATTTATAATTAAAAAACGCGTAAAAGGAAAAAAATAAATAAATAAATGCGTCACTCGCGGATTGTCACTCGTTCGAATGTTTTTAAATTCGGTGAACTTTGAAAAAAACGACAACGACAACAACAACCTTTTGCAAAACAACCGCAACAACCACTCAAAGTCCACCCGAGAACGGTTTATAAGATTGATGAGTCGTGTCATTAACGGCAAAAGTAAAAAAAAAAAAAAAAAAAAAAAAATGAAATTTTAAATTTGTCTCTTTTCATGTTGCGTAAAGAAAATTTACGCGAGAAGTTTTCCTTCTGTGGTCACGTGGTCACGTGATGATAAATATTTTCTAAATAAAATGCGACACTTACGCGTGTGTTAACCCGATGGTCACCCGACCGTAAGTGACGTAGACAAAAAAAACGTTAACCCGAGTTTAATAAATCAAAAAAAAAAAAAAAAAAAAATGCGACGATCGTGCGGGATGAAATCATCGCGGTGGTGGTGGTGGTGGTAGTGGTGGCGATGGCGATAGACATCCGGATTTTTCCTTTCTTCCTTTTTTTGTAAGAAAGAGAGTCAAAAATAAAAGATAGAAAGAAAGAGAAAAAAAAATGAAGGAAAAGAAATAACTGGCACACGACATTTTGACAAGAGAATTTAGTAGTTGATAAATGTATTTTAAAACAATGCTTGGAAACAACGGATCGTGCGTGTGTGATCGTGGTAGTAGTAGTAGTAGTCGTCGTGGTAGTAGCAGTAACAGTCGACGACGACGTTTTCCTATTTAAAACGATATCATTTCGGTACATTAAAATACCGAATGAGGTAATAATTTTCAAATCCATTTGCGGTAGCAGCTCCAAATTTAATTTCAAAATCCTTTTCGGCTCTTTCCCGTTCGCCAATTTTCCCATTACATGCGAATCCGTTTCTAATAACAATCAATTTAGATAAATTAAATTTTTGTTGTTTGTTGTTGTTGTTGTTGGAAAGGCCTCCGTTTGTACGAATTCTTTTAACGTAAGTGGCTTGACCTATGGGAACAAATAAGTTTTTCATCTGTTGGAAAAGTTTACAAATCGATGAAGGTATCAGAAATAAGAAGGAAACGGATGTGAGGAAAATCAGTTTGAATTTTTTCTGTATTTCGTTTTTCTAATGCCACTGCACTGTAAGAGAGAGAGAGAGAGAGAAAAAAAAATTTTTTTTGTTTTTTTATTCTGTCACGCTCCAAATAATTTAATATTAAAATTATTCACGGTTTTTTTTTTTTTTGTTGTTGTCATTTCCTTACCCATATTACTTCGAATTCCAGTGTTTCCAGTCTTCTCTTTCTCTCTTTCTCTCTCTCAATCTCTCTCTCTCTTTTTCTCTCTTTTTCGCGAGCCTAGAGCGCCTTTAATTAAAAACTATTAAAAAAAATTTGTCGTGTCTTTTATTAACCTACTTTACATTGTTATTATTAATATTAACCTTATGTGAATATCGAGGGGGGAGGGAATTTTCTTAGAATTATACGGGATTTTTTTTTTATTAAGTTGGCAACTTTAAATTATCCTTTCTTTATTAAAATGTCAACGATAAAAAAAAAAAAAAAAAGTAGTGCAAATTTTTTTTAGTGGTAGAGCTTATTGTCACGTACGTACGGTTTATGAATTATTTAGTGTCACTTTTGTGGTCGCATGAACAAATTCGCGCGACCGCAGGACATTTAATAATAATAATAATAATAATGAATCGTTCAATGAATTATATCTTCGACTTGTTTTCCGTTTGATGATGACGTCGAAAATTGAAAGAAAAAAAAAAAAAATTCAAGTGACTCTCTTTCATAACGGAAGTTGTGAAAAATATTTTATTTATAACAATTTGACCGTTTTGGTTAATTAAAGTGACGGTGATGACGGTGACGGTGGCGACGATGACAACGACGACGTTTAAAATTTTTTTTTTTTTTTTTTTACGTGACATGAGTTTGACTTTTGAATGCGAGGAATCAACCGTAAAATTAGGAAAAGTTTTTTAGACTAAATTTTTTTTTTACAAAACCCGCGAATTTTCTTTGTCGGTTCGGCGATTTCTTTCTCTTTTTGAATCAGTTATATTGACACACGTAATAAAGTCGTTATTGGGGGGGGGAATTCGTTGATTGTGATTGGCACCCCTGTTTTCGCACACACACACAAAATTTTCAGAATTCTTTTGCGGCTTTTTTTTCCAATGAATTTTTTTATTTTGCGAATCATTCATTCTGGAATGAATTTTTTTTTTTTTTTTTTCTAAACGATTTTATTTAAATTTTAAACGTAAACAATTGTTTTGTTTTTTTCTGTCACGTGACACAAACGGTTAAATTTAAAAGAACGGTTCACTTTCGAATCTTTTTATTTAATATTATTATTATTGTTATTATTTACGGATTTTCGATTAAAATTCCGCGGGAAGTTTTTTATACGAACGGAAGCTATGGAATTCAATTATTATTATCATCATCATCATCATCATCATCACCGAAAGAAAAAAAGAGAGAGAGAGAGAGAGAGAAAAAAAAAAAGTTGGAAATCATTATAACTGTGTTTAGTTATGCTACTTGATCTAATTGTGAAAATTTTTCTCATTTTAATAATAATAATAATCGTATTATTATTATTATTGTTAATATTATTATTATCATCTTTTGATATTTTTGTTATCAAATTCGATAAAAAAAATATCACAATAAAATTTGTTATACGTTCGTGAATTGAAATTTTTTACTCTTTTTCAGCACACTCTAACGGGTCATAGCGGTAAAGTTATGGCGGCAAAATTCTTGGGTGAACCTTCCAAAGTGGTCACGGGGAGCCACGATAGAACACTTAAAGTGTGGGACCTTAGAAGTAAAGCATGTGAGTAGTAGTGGTAGTGGTGGCGGTAGTAGTATTGTATTTATGCGGTTTTTGCAGACTTTTATTATCATTGTTATTATTTTTTTTTGAACTTTTCCGACGAATCGAATTGGAAAATAAATAAAAGGCATCGAAACGAAATTCGCGGGTTCGAGTTGTAACGATTTGGTGACTTCCGACAGTGCAGGTTCGACCATCATAAGCGGTCACTTCGATAAGAAAATACGATTTTGGGACACGAGATCCGAATCGAGTGCCAACGATATTCTTCTCAACGGAAAAGTAACTTCGTTAGATCTGTCGAGAGGTAACAGGAAAAAAAAAAATTTCTTAATTATCATTATCATTATCAGTATTATTATTAATGGGCGTACGCATGTTTTTTTTTTTATTCGTATTATTACTTAGATGCCAATTATTTATTGAGTTGCGTACGAGACGACACGCTTAAATTATTAGATTTGAGAATGAATCAAATCGTCACATCTTTCAGGTAATTATTATTATTATTATTATTATTATCATTAAAAGGGAAAATTTTCCTTTTGTTTCATGCGACCACTTCCGCCGCCTTCATTTTCACGTTTATACTATTTTAATACACGTTTAATAAATTCTATGCGATGTGGCGTTACGATGGCGTCGGCGGCGGTGGCGGTGGTCACGACGTGACGATGATGATTTTTTTTTTTTTTTTTTTTTTGTCTTTTTATGCATCCAGTGCCGAAGGTTTTAAAGTTGGTTGCGATTGGGCCAGAGCGACATTTTCCCCCGACGGTCAGCACATAGCTGTCGGCTCAAAAGACGGTTCAATATTTGTGTGGAGGGGGAGTACGACAAAGGTTGACGTTGTCCTCAAGGGACACACGTAAGCGTTTTTTTTTTTTTTTTTTTTTTTTGTTTGATCCGACATTATGAATTATTAACCCAATTTTTTTTTTTTTTTTTTTTTTTTTTTTTTTAATCTTCATTTGTGACGCTCCTCTCTCGAACCCAACCACCTTGACTTTGCGAGCGTGAATTATTATTATTATTATTATTATTATTTCGCATTTGAAATGATTCGATGATGTTGCCACTTCTTCTTCTTCTTCTTCTCGGGCGATTATATCTCCCATCACTTTTGGGCTAATTCATAATGTCAAACGGATTTTTTGAATGACTTTTGTAATTTTTTTTTTTTTTTTTTTTTTGACTTCACGGTTTGTTTTATACTTCCTTTTCTCTCTCTCTCTCTCTCTCTCTCTCTTTCTCTCTCTCTTTCTCTTTCTTTCGTCGGATAATAATTCATTTTTTTTTTTTTTAGCGTGTGATATGTGTTTCATCATGTCTTTTTAATTAAGCGCATGCTTTGATTTTCGTCAAAGTCAAAATTTAGACGAGCGTCAAATGATGTGAAATAATAATAATAATAATAATAATAATAATAATAATTTTTTTTATGTGTGTCATATTTTGTTATCGTCATCATTGATTTGTAAAAAAAAAAAAAAAAAAATGTTTTTTTTAATTTAGGAATGCTGTGACGGCCGTGTCCTGGTTACCTTTCGGTACGGCCATAGCAAGCGTCGATAGAGGTAAAAAAATAATCGTTTGGGGTGACGTGTGACGCCAGAACGAGCCGACGGTGGAGGAAAGAATACAGAAAAAACAGCAACAACAACAACGTGTCGTGGTAAGTATTATTATTATTATCAATATCGATCACATATATTTATTCATTTTCCGCGGAAAAATTTTCGTGAGAGAGAGAGAGAGAGAAAGAAAGGTAGACAATTAATTAAACGTCATCAAAATGTATTCGTGTCACCAGAACAAAAAAAAAAAAAAATTTTTTCTAAACGTCATGATTTTGTTTTTTTTTTTTTTTTTCTTTTCTTATTATTTAAAATGCGGAACATCTTCTTCGTAAAGATCGTGAAAGAAAAAAGAGAAACGGATGTTTTTCCAGAGCCGATAAATTTTTTCTAGTATATCCAGGTAAAACAAAAACATTTTTTTATCATCATCATCATTATTATTATTATTATTATTATTATTATCGATAACAGAGCACTCGCGTTAAATTTATGTTTGTTCTTAACAGTTTTTGACTTGATTTTGTTTTTGTTTGTTTTTTTTTTTAAATTAATTAATAAAAATAAAACGTTTGTGATTGATAGTAAGAAAAATCCGACAAATTTAACGGAGAGTGAGGGAGTGGGGGGAAGCAACAAAAACCGGAAACGGAAATGAAAAATACGTCGTTTCCGGCGTCGTCGGATTTTTACAATTTTTTTTTTTTCCTAGTAGATTAATTTTTGTTGTTGTTGTTGAGAGTAGTTAGCTACGACGAATACGTGAATTGCTAATAATAATAATAATAATAATAATGATAATTTGTTTTTTTGTTGTTTTTTTTCTTCCAGAGGAATGAAAGTTTTTCCAACTGGAAAAATTTTCTACAATTTAAATCGAAAAGAAAAACGTCGAAAGTTTACGATTCTTGCACTCGTTGGTATTCCGACTGAAACCGTACGGCTACGTTTGTTCAAACGTCATCATCAGGGGAGGAGGGGAGAAGAGAAGAAATTAATGGAGGATGGAAAAAGAGAGAGAGAGAGAGAGAGAGAGAGTGAGAGTATATCTGTAGAGCTGGAGAATTTTCTTAAAACAACCGAGAGAGAGAAAGAGACAGAAAGAAAAACATTCGTTGAATTCGGTTGTTTATATTTTGTTTGTTTAAAAATTTTTTTTTTTTTTTATACCATTGATATTATGCAAAAAAAAAATTTTAATAATAATAATAATAATAATAATAATAATAATACTGTGACGTAATAAAAAAAAATATTTTAACGTTATCATTATTTTTTTTAAGTATTTGTATATATTATTATCGTTATTATTATTATTACTGCGATTGTTGACGTCGTCGTCGTTGTTTTTTTTTTTTTTTTTAATCGATCATTGACGTTTTTATATTGTTTTATCATTATCATTATTATCATTATCATTATTATTATTATTATTATTTATTAATAATGTTTCGTTAAAGAAATAAAATTTCGCGTCGTGTTTTTTATTATTATTGTTTTTTTTAAATATTTACAAAAAATTTTTTTTTATGTCAAATATATGTATATATATAAAATTAATTAATAATAATAATAATAATAATGATGATGATGATGATGATGATGATGATTGAATTTTAAAATGTGAAACGGAAATAAATTAGTTATGTTTGTTTTATTCGTTTAATGTATGTAAAAAAAATTTTTTATTTTAAATTTTTTATTAATCGTAGAGTGCAATATAAAAAAGAAAATAAGAAAAGAAAATTTTTTTTTTAAAGAGAGAGAGAGAGAGAGAGAAAGAGAGAGTGAGCGAGAGAGAAAGAGAGAAAGAAAATTTATTTGCAATGATTGTTTATATATTTTTTAACGTTTTATAATAATAATGGTTTAACAGTACCGGAGCGCGTAATTTTTTTTTTTTTTTTTTTTAAACAGTTTATACCATATAACACACACAAAATAATAATAATAATAATAATTTTCGAAATGAGTTTTTTGTTGTTGTTGTGGTTGTTGTTAAAGTGATTCTGACGTGATGAAGCATATTTGAAAAATATTTCCCGAAATAAATTACGTTGCAATTAAAATTGCAAAAAAAAAAAAAAAAAAAAAAAAATTTTCGTCATCATCATCATCATCAACATTATCATTATCATCGTAAAAAAAGTTTTATTAATCTTTAGGGGAGAAAAAAAAAAAAAAACAAATTTTTAACTTATTAGTAAAATTTATATATGTAAGAAAAGAAAAAAAAAGCTCAAAACGTTTATTTAAAAATGGCGATGATTTATTATAAACTTTGACACGTTTAAAAAAAAAAAAAAAATTACAATTCGTTGTTATTAACTTTAAGGAAAAAAAATTATACGGTGGGTAAGTGCGTGCGTGCGTGTACGTCCGCGATTTATTTTTTGTTAATGAATTTTTTTTTAATGAATGATTTTTGGCGGGAAAATAATTTTTAAAAAAATTAACCGAAAACGTAAATAACGAGGATGGGAGTGATGGTGGTGTATTCTTGTAATTTAATTACTAGGAGGTTAGGGGAGGATATTTTAGGGACGGGGGATCTGGGATTGAATTTCTTCGTTGGGGGAGATCAACTTGGATGCCTTTGGGGAGCCCGAGGTAGACAGGTTGAAACCGGAAAAGTTACCGAGTTGAGAGTCGTGAGTTGAGTCAAATCCTGGAAGTGGGAGTTCGATTTCAGCTTGTCCAGCAAGAACAGGCCTGTACCTACGTACAGGGCAATGGGGATTCGTTGACTCTTGTTCCATGGGGATGAGTCTGGATACTTGATTTAAAATGGAGTAAATGCGGAGTCGCGACGGGAAAGATGAACGATGAATGGGATTCGCGAACTCGGAGACTCCGCGGAAAAGGCAAGAACGATGGTAACAGATCGGGATTGCCTTTCGAAGAGTAAAAAGGGAAGCACCGGGATCTTCCTCAGGTGGGTGGCGGGAGTGTGGACCTGATAGTTCTGGTTCAGGAGGAGGTTGAGGCCGAAAAGCAGGTTGTACTCCCCCGAGCCCCTCCCTCCGTTAAAACACGCCCAGGAATTTTAGTTGGGTAGAGTCTTCGTCTGAGTCCCACATTTTCCCTTTTTCCGGGGGTGTAGGCTAGTGAAAAATGCTGCATTTCTCCCGGGTTAAAAAACTTTTTCAATTGTCCAAATTTTTTTTTCCCACCGGAATTTTTCCAGAACCCCCTAGTAAAATTTTAAAATTTTCCATTGGGGTTCCAAACAAAAAAAAAAAAAAAATGAGAATAAAATAAAACAAAATCGATTCTATCGATTTTGATTAATCGATTTTTACACGACCGATAACAGTAATCATAATAAATAAGTATTATTATTATTACCGATCGGGAAAGGGGGAGGGAGGGGGAGAGGGAAAAAGAAAAAAAATCGATTTAATTACATTTTGTCTTATTCATTTATTTTTTTTTTTGCGCGCACCTCATTGAAAATAATCATATAAGTAACGAATTACTTTATTACGTTGGTTAAAAAAAAAAAAATTACGTTTTATTACGAGTAATTAAAATAAAATAAATTAGTTATATGTTATGAAAATTTATCATTTGAAATTTATTATTATTATTATTATCATTATTATTATTATTATTAAAGTTTATTAGTTTTTTAGCCTTTGGACAATTTTTTTTTTTTTTCTTCTTTCAAATTGATGCCAACGACCGAATGCAAATGTTATGAAAAATTACTATATATTATTATTATTATCATTACTATTACTATTATTATTATTATTATTATTATTATTATTATTATCATTTCAAATTGTAAAGAACAAAAAGAAAATTCGGTGCACGTTGGTGACGTTTCTTTTTACCTTAATAATAATAAAGAAAAAAAAAACAATCGATCGATAAATCTTTAAAGAAATAAAAAAAAAAAAATTATTTTAGTGGGGAGAAAGAAAGATGAGGGGAGGGGGTGTGGTGGCGTGTGGGGGTTGAATGCAGGGGGTGAAAAGTTTAAATAAAAAAAAAAAAAAATTGTGTTCACGTCATGTTTTTTGTCGGTGGGGACGACATCGCGGAAATCTCCGATTCTCGATTTTTTCTTTTACGTTGTTGCTGTTTGTTATTATCATCATTATCATTATCATTATTATTATTAGTTTCTTAGAATTGTTCATTTAAATAACATTTGAAAGTTTGTTTGTTGTGTTTTATCATTCTTAGTTAGTTTTAAAGGTTGGGGAAAAAAAAAAAAAAAAAGTGTTTGTTTTGACAAAAAAATGATTTATTTTAAAAAAAAAAAACAAAATATTTGAAAAAATAATAAATAAATAAATAAATTTGTTGTCATTCATTCAATCAATCAATCAGTCAATCATTCAATCATTTTTTTGTTTTTTTTATAATGAGAGGAAATTTTATAAATATAAAAATGTTTGAAAAATTATTAAACGTTGGAAAATGTTTATCGGAATTATTAAATCAACCGCAAATAAGCGCCGCTTGTATTCTATTACAATTCCTACAAATATTAATACAGGTTTTATTATTGTAAAATAAAATAGAAAAAAAAGAAAATGGCGGAAAAAAAAGAAAATTTTTTAGGTACGGATTGGAGAGTTCCGGTTCCGGCTCCTGATTCGGCAACTCTCAAAATATCAAACAACATACAAAGTAAAATTTTTTTTAAAATTTTTTATTTATTTATTTTTTTTTAAAAATACTATTAATAATATTTTGTTTGTTTGTTTGTTTGTTGTTTGTTTAGAATTAAGCATCCTCTCGGCACTCAACGAAGTGCTGAAAGAGAGACGCACTTTGGAACATAAAAGGAATTCATTGCTTCAATCTGCTGTTCTTCGTCAACACCAGGTATTGGAAACGAAGAATAAGGTACACCGAATAACAAATCATAAAAATTTTAAACAATTGCATAATAATAATAATTTTGTTTGTTGTTTGTTGTTGTTGTCAAGTGCGAGGCAGGATGGCAGGAAAAGATAAACGATGCAAAAGAAATATCCGATAAATATGAAAAACAATGCAACGATTTAAGAGAGAAAAGAGATCAATTACATAAAGAATTGATAATAACGATCGATCGTACGACTTCTCATAAATTATTACATAACATTCCATCAATAAGAGTAAGTAATAAAATTTATTAAAAAATAAGTAGTAGCCATAATAATAATAATAATAAGTAATAAAAACGTCGAAGTTAATTTAAAAAAAAAAAAATCGATTAACGAAATAATTTTCAATCCAAGTTAATTTATTAAGTGATAAGTTTAAAAATTAAAAATGGCGGGCAATAAAAAATGTCGTTATGGAAAAGTGTAAATAGAATGTTTTCTATCTCTATGTCTTTCTATTTTCCAATAGGCAAATTATAAAATACAAGCTTGTCAATTACAAAGATACATAGCCGATTTAAAAAGAAGAGTAAACAATGCGAAATACAGATTAGACACGGAGAAAAAGGTAAGCAAGTTTTTTTTTTTTTAATTACTTCTTAATTACCTTGAAAATTGATACGGTAATGATGATTATGGCGGGGGGAGATGGGGGGGGGAGTAGAAAAACTAATGCGCATAAAGTTTCAAGTCGGATTTGCCAAAAAAAAAATAAAAAATATTTTTCAGATTGCAAATTCGTTAAACGATACCGTAAAAGGACTTAGAATCGAAGCCGGAAATAAAAAATTTACAACCATGTCTATAAGACCGCAAACATTAGCAATACTTTCACATCCGGCTCAATGTAAATCAACTAGAGAGAATTTCCGGTTGAAAAATACATCGAAATTTATATCGGGAGTTAAATCTTCGTGGAGTAAAGCTATTTAATTTAACATAAAATTCAAATTGTTAAATTTTTTGTTTTGTTTGTTTTGTTTGTTTAACAAATCGATTGTTATAAAAAATTTTACGACGACGACGAAATATAAAAATTTATCATCGTTATTAATTTAATCTTATCACGATTAGAAATTAACATTAGTAAGAGAGAGAGAGAGAGAGAGGGAAAAAAAGAAAAATCATTAAAAATAATTTAATAAAAAATTTTATATTGCATCATTATCATTATTACTATTTTTTTTTTTAGATAAATGCACAAAAAACTAATAATAATAAATTTAAATTTAAATTTAAATTTTTTTGTTTGTTGTTGTTCTTATCGAAATCTCTCGAATAATTTTCATATGATAATTATTATTATTATTTTTTTTAATCAAATGGATTTTTTTTTTTTGGGAATGATGAAACAAACTAATTTCATTTTCTCATTTATACATTATCATTTAAGTTTTTTATTTATTTATTTATTTATTTATTTTTTTTCATTATTATTATTTATATACAAAAATTTACAAAATTAAAAATTAAAATTAAAAAAAAAATAAATTGTTTTGTTTAAATTTAAAAAAAAAAAAAAAATTTAATCTTTATTTTAAATAGATATATATTTTAAACATTAGTACTTTGATTTAAACGAATCAAAAACAAAAAAAATACATTTTATTAGTACATGTTTTTTTTCATAAATATCGTTTAAAAAAAAAATTTTGACATTTTATATATATTTGGGAGCTGCTAAAAATGCTTAACTGTTTTATTTATATGAATATGAATATTTTATAAGAAATGCTTTATTTATTTTTAACATCAAACTGTTTAATTATTAAATAATTAAAATAATCGATAATAATAACTTATAATTACGACTGATGTATGTTCGATTGGTAAGAAAAATTTTGTGTGTATATGAAAATATTAAAAAAGAAATTGGATTTTTTCTGTTGTTGTTGTTGTTGTCTGTTTGTTTTTTTAGGTTTATGTGATGTTTGGAATGGTGAAATTTATTATTATTATTATTATTATACCTGCGATAGAAAGTTGAAATTTGAAAGCCAGTTTGTTGAAAGTTGTGTTGTAAGACCAGATTTAACTATTGTGGAAAAAAAAATTATGCCATTCTAATACTTTGAATTATTTGAAGTAAAGCTGTGAAAAAGAAAATATTTTTATTTAATTAATTTCAATTTAATTATATATTTAATTTTAATTAATTTATTGTATTTACCTGAACCACATACTACGAATATGAATAATGCGAGAAGCCATGGACCAACTCTGTATTTATCATCTTGAGATTTCTGGAAAAAAAAATAATAATAATAATAATAAAAGACAAATGTAATTTAGTGATTAGAGAAAAACATATGTTTCATGTAAATGATCTTCTAATGATAATAATAATACATAATATAAACATTATGGAATACAAAAACACTCAATCGACAAAAAACGAATCGAAAATAAATGAAAAGTTTGAAATTAATAAAAAAGATTTGGCACAAATAAAAAAAAATTATTAAATAAGGTCAACGTATAACGTTACCTTAGATAAATAATCCAGTTATAATTTAAAAAGAAAATATTTAATTATACTTACACTTGATTTTTGTACAACTCCTCTCATTGTAATATTTTTACTAGCTTTTTCATTAGCAATTTTCATTCTTTGTTTAGCAGCCATTTTTAGTTAAAATAATTTTATTTAATTAAATATATATGTGAAATTTTTTTAAAACACTTTGTACGAAAGAATGTAGACAACTGGCAGTGTAGTGTGTGACCTGATACTGGTCAAAAATGCAATACGTGGCTATTATTCCAGTGTTTATTATTTCCCGTCTGCCACTGAGTAACAACTGTACAATTTTCAGCGTTGCCAACTGTAAACTTTTACCGACGTGGATGCAGATGAAAAAAATTTTTTGCGGGAAAAATGTTGTGACAATCATTTCTCATTACAAGGTGTTGTTGCATTGTTGAAACTTATAATTAATATTTTAATTTTTTTTTTTTTAATTTTTTTATTATTATTATTAATAATTTAAGAATTAAAAATGAATGAGGATATTATTAATGATGATAATCAAGTGTTAATTCGAGAATTACAAAGAGATTATTTAGATTTTTTGGATGATGAGGTGAGTTTAAATTAAAATTTTACAAAATGCTCTTCTTAGTAATATTGACTGCTTTTTTAATTCTTAATTAATTTTTAATTTTTATTTTCATTCGCCAATGTACAATTAAATTAGCTTTTGTTTTTTAATTGATTTTTAGCAAGAAAGCGGTAAATACTATGAAAGAACTAAAGCCATGATTGAAGACAAAGATAGAAGAATAATTATAAATGTCAATGATTTAAGAAAAAAAAATCCAAATCGATGTCGGGGGTAAAATTAGTTTAATTTATTTATTTTAAATGTCTCTAATATTTTTTAAATATTTATTTTAATTACATTTTCTTTTTTTTTTTTTTTTTTAGTTTATTGAATAATTGTTTTATCGAGCTAGCTGCTTTTCAAAGAGCTGTCAAAGAATATGTGGCTAATATAGATCCTGCTTATGCTAAAGAATATGAAGATTTTTTTATAGGATTCGAAGGAAATTTTGGAAGCAAACATGTCACTCCAAGAACGTTAACCAGCCAATTTTTGGGAAATTTGATATGCGTCGAAGGAATCGTCTCTAAATGTAAATTTCTTTCTTTTTTTGTTATTTATTAAAAATTATTTGTATAATTATTATTATTGACTTAATTAATATTAATTTTTCCAGGTTCTTTTTCAAAGTTAAAAATAGTTCGTAGCGTACATTATTGTCCAACAACGGGGAAGTTTTTAGAACGAAAGTATACAGATTTAACTTCAACTGAAGCCTATCCATCTTCAGCTGTCTATCCTACAAAGGTTTGTACATAGAATTTCCATCTTTCTTCTAAAAGCCAAATTTTGAATAATGATTTTTTATATATATAATAATTATTTTAGGACGAAGATGGGAATTTGTTAGAAACTGAATATGGACTGTCTTGTTATAAAGATCATCAAACGCTAACAATTCAAGAAATGCCTGAAAAAGCACCTGCTGGACAACTTCCAAGATCAGTTGATGTCATTTGCGACAATGATCTTGTCGATGCCGCAAAACCTGGAGATAGAATTAGAGTCATAGGTTGTTATCGATGTCTGCCTGGAAAACATGGAGGTTTCACAAGTGGTAAGTAATATACCTGTTTATATTTCAACTCCTACTAAAAGTTATTTAAAAGTGCATAAAATCAACTTTTAAAAATAAAATTTTAGGAATTTTTCGTACTGTTGTCATTGCGAATAGCATTTCTCTCATAACATCAACATCTAATCTCATTCTTTCGAGAGATGATATGAATAGATTTAAAAAATTGTCAAGAAGAAAAGACATTTTTGAACTTTTAAGCAAATCCCTTGCTCCATCTATTCACGGACATGATTATGTCAAAAAAGCAGTTTTGTGTTTGTTACTCGGTGGAGCAGAAAAAGTTTTACCCAATGGAACAAGACTTCGAGGGTAAAAGAAATTTTTTTTTATTTTTGCTTTAAATTCTTTTAGTACTTATTTAACTTAAATATAATTTGCAGTGACATAAATGTTTTGCTCGTGGGAGATCCCGGTGTTGCCAAATCACAAATGCTTCGTTTTGTTTTACAAACGGCGCCAAGAGCAATTCCGACTACAGGTCGAGGTTCATCAGGAGTTGGTTTGACCGCAGCCGTCACCACCGATCCCGAAACTAATGAAAGAAGGTAATTTAAATGTTTGAAATAAATTTTTATAAAATATTTTTTATTTCATATTTTTAATTTTATAGATTAGAAGCTGGTGCCATGGTATTAGCTGATAGAGGAGTTGTTTGCATCGATGAATTTGATAAAATGTCTGACATTGACAGAACGGCTATCCACGAAGTTATGGAACAGGGTAAAGTGACCATATCCAAAGCTGGAATCCACGCACGTTTAAATGCTAGATGCTCCGTGTTGGCTGCTGCAAATCCCGTGTATGGAAAAGTACGTTCGTTACACATTTTTAAAAAAATGCAAATTTTTTTATAATTTAAATCTAATGGTTGTTCTTTTATAATTTTTTTTTTAGTACGATCAGTATAAAACTCCAATGGAAAATATTGGACTCCAAGATTCCCTTCTATCCCGTTTCGATTTGCTTTTTGTTTTATTAGATATCGTTGATACAGAAGATGATAAAAGGATTTCGGATCATGTTGTTAGAATGCATAGGTACAGAAATCCAAATGAACAAGATGGAGAAGTACTTTCGATGAACACGGGTGCGGATTTAATATACACATCAAACGATACTGGAAAGAATAATGAAAATGATATGTTTGAAAAATATAATCCTTTGCTGCATGGGAAAAATCGATCCAAAAAGTCAGTTCATTTTACTTAATTTTGTTCGAATGAAAAGTAAGTTCAAAAAAATAATAATAATAATAATTTTTATTGTTAACAGAGATCAAATATTAACAATAAATTTTATAAAAAAATACATAATAATGTGTAAATCAATGAAACCACCAATTTTATCAGAAGAAGCATCACAACTCATATCGGAAGAATATTCCAGACTTAGGTCTCAGGATACATTAAGTTCCGACGTTGCCAGAGTGAGTCATGAGTAATAATTTTTTTTAATAATAATAATAATTTTAAATTAATTGAAAAAACTTTTTCTGTAGACTCAACCCATTACGGCAAGAACATTAGAAACGTTGATACGTTTGTCTACGGCACGAGCCAAAGCGAGATTTTCAAAAACCGTCGATGCGGAAGATGCAGCTACTGCCATTGAATTAGTTCAATACGCCATTTTTAGAAAAGTACTCGATAAAAGAGATAGAAAGAAAAGGAGTCGAAACGAAGACGAAGAAGAAATGGACGTGGATGATGATGAAGACAACGAAATACGAGATCAAAGATCAAAACGTTTAAGAAGTACACAGGTTGGTAGTTTCACGATTTGAAAATACTATTTTATTACTTTTTATTATTAAATTTAAATTTTTTTTTTTTTTACAGGAAGCTGATGAGTTTGAAAGATTGACGAGTCAAGAAGAACAACCTACGCCATCATTGGCCGAATTAAGGGAACAATCTCGCATCACAAGAGAAAAAGGAGGAACGAGTCAAACGACACAAATCGATGTCTCGAACGAAAAGTAAGTAATTTTTTAATTAAAACCGATCGCGATCAAATATGGCGCCTCCCGATCCCCCCCTCTAAAATCACACAAATCTTTCAATCGGTTTATAAAAAAAAAAAAAAATTTAAGGTTGAAGGTATTCAAGGATACGATATCGAAAATTTTTGTGGCGACGAGAGAACAATCACTTCCCATGCACGAAGTTATGAGTTATTTAAATTCTCAACCGGAACCAATGGCGAAAGAAGAAATCGATGCGTGTTTTCAAATTCTTTCCGATCAAAATTTACTCATGATTTCCGACAACACCGTTTATTTAATTTAGATTTTTTTACTCAGTCAATCAAAAAAGTATTTTCTTTTGTTTTCACGACGATGAGATTCCCATCATTTAATTATTAATTAATTTTTATGTAATTATTATTAATTACCTTAATTAAACGTTTTGGAATAAGTAGGATGATGATAAAAAAAATAAAAATTTTATTTTTACGTACATAAATATATTTATTTATTTATTTATTTTCTCCAACGTGAATAAACAAAACGAGAGAGTTGCAAATATTTAAAAAATCGCAAAAAAAAATTAATATATATATATATAAAAGCTCAATAGAGTAAATAAGCAAAATCCACTTATATTATTATTATTATTATTATTATTATTATTATAAATGTATATATAATTTCAAGCCCTGAGATTTTAGTATAAAGTTTTTTTTAAAAAGATTATTACTATTTCATTGAAATGATTTTTATTATATTAGAGGTAAAGGCATGACCATTGTCGGATATAACATTGAAACATTGTCTTGATGATAAACCAACATGGAGGAATTGTTAGGAGGAGGAGATGTCACGTGATATTGTTGTATTGTATTATCTCTTTGTACTACTACTAAATCGTTTTCTTGATTTAAATTTAAATTATTATTTTCATTCGTGGAATTATCATTCGTCGTCGTGATTGTTTCATTAACGCTTTCTTCTTTATTATAATTTTTATTTTTTAAATCAAGATCTTTTAATATGAGTTCCCCGGTCGCTCTCAAACAAGCAGAACCTTTGTGATTTTTTTTAACGTGCCTTTTACGTTGCGATCTTTGACTGAAAGCTCGTCCGCATTCGGGACACGCGTAGGGTAGTTCACCCGTGTGAACTCTCCTGTGCATAACAAGGCAAGATTTTCTGGCGAATCCGTGACCGCATATATCGCACACAAAGGGTTTTTCACCAGAATGAACTCTTTTATGTTCTTTGAGGTAGGTACTTTGTGCGAAATCTCGTCCGCAAACATCGCAGACGTAGGGTTTTTCACCCGTGTGCGTTCTTATGTGTAATACAAGGTGTGCTCGCCTGTGAAAACTCAATTCGCATCTGTCACATTTATGCGGTTTGTCAGAATAATGAGTCTTCATGTGATTTGTTAATGATGCAGTGTGACCAAATGATTTGCCACAAGCAGAACACAAATAAGGTTTGGCACCTGTATGTTGGACCATGTGATCTTTTAATATACATAAATAAGCGAATGTTTTTTTGCAAATCGGGCACTTTACATCTTTTTCATATTTTGTTTTCTTTTTCTTATCGCAAGGCTCATCCGAATTTGAGATTTTTTTTTCTTTTGAATTTTTTTTGACCTTAACTTCTAAATTTTTTTCAGTTTTTTTCTTTCTTTTTAACACTCTATGAGGCACTTCACTGTTATCGTTAATTAAATTATCTTCCTTATCTTCTTTAAAAGAATATAATTCTGAATTTTCTAATTTAAAATCTTCAATGTTAGATTTAGTTAAATCATTGTTTCCATTTGTTTCTTTCTTAACTAAATGTAATTCTTCACTTTTAACTGTCATTTGGAATTGATTTTGCTAAAAAAAAAAAATAACATTATATAAATTATTTTATGCCATTTTAGGGAATAAAATAAGAAAAACTTGAAGCGACTCTAATATTGTCGTAAAAAGCATTTAATTAAACATTTCGATAAAATTATGAATTAGAATTAGGTTTGAATGGGTAGTTTATACAAAACATATAAAAGTTTCAATATAAAAAAAGTTCTTACTAAATCTGTATAAGAGTACAGAGGTTTAACCATTGATACATATTTTTTAAGAGTTGCATCAGCAGTAAGACACTTTTCTCGAAAATCATAGGCAACATCAACTTGTGATAGACAATCGGTGCAAATTAATTCGGGTAAACCATCTCCGAGAACGACCTAAATAATAAAATTTAAAAATTTTTAACGTTTCATTTAAAAAATTTGAGATAAAAATACACAAAAACAAAAATTATATATATTTATATAACCTGAATCGAAGAGCAAGCCATTATTTTTGTCGAAACGGGTATCGGACTAGATATTTCATCATTGTAAAAAATTGATTTAAAATCATCTCCTTCCTTTAAACAAATTCTACATATTTTATTTAAATTAATATCCATTTTAACATAATATTAAAAAACTTTAATTGTTTTTTTAAGCATTTTTCTATGTTGTTTTTACGTGGAATTAGACGAATTAGTTCACGTTTTATCCGCTTGGGAGTTTCTAACGAATTAAAATACCGGTTTTTTTTTTCCTTCACCGACACATTTACAAGGTAATTTTATTAAATATTATCAAATTAATATACATTTTATTATTTATTTACAATTAATTAATCATTTTATAAATTTCCTTAAGTAATTTATCATTAAATTTTTTAAAATTGAAATAATCGAGAAAGTCATTTTTTCAAACGTTATGATTAGGGTCAAATTTTACATCAAGTTAGTATGTTTTCACTAACTTTACTTTGTTTACATAACTGCCAAAAAACATTCTTGTAAATTTAATGAATTTTACTTTATTGTGCATAATACTTATTAAAATTTATAATTTTTTAAGACAAAGAACATCTATTTCATCATACTTTATGTTAAATAATTGATTCATCACTTAACGGTTGTAATTATTACTTTAAAATTTCAGGTACCATTCATTTTCTCTATGACATTAACATTTTTGAGTATTGAGTGATCCAATTTTCATAAAGTTAAAGTTTTTCCAAATTTAATTATAGTTAATCCTTATAAAAATATTATAAAGTGTTGTTGTAACAATACATTAATGTTTTTATGTTGTAAAATGTTGTAATTATTTTATTTGTAGGAAATTAAAAGAATGAGCAATAATGTTTCAAACACAAATAAAATAAAAAGTTTACAATAACAATAATAATATAAAACAATTAATATTTATTCAGAAGTAATATAAAAACAACATTTTACAAAAAAAAAAACAAAAACATGAATGACTAATGAGTATCAATGAAAAGACAATGAGAAGATCATTCATAAATTATAAATAAAGTAATTTTTTTTTTTTTTTTTCTATTTCTAAAATTAAACTTTGTTCAGTATTTAAAAATTTTGATACAAAAAAAATACTTAAATGTTTTTTTGTTTTCACAAACTTAAAAATATTTTTAGAAATCTTTCACAAATTAGCCAAAATCAAAAAATGTTAATCAAACAAAGGTAAAAAAAAAAAACAGAATAAAAAGGAAGAAAAAAAATCCTTTGACGACGTTTTATGTCATTTTTATTAAAGTCGTGCATTTTTTTTTTTTTTTTTTTTTTACCACGCACTAATTTTTATCGCGTGCGTAGATAATACGGAAAAGGATTTAGTTTTCTTTTTTTTTTTTGGGGGGGGGGAGGGGAATTCAAACACGCATACGGGATTAATAAGTCAAAACAAATTAATTTTTATCCCTTTAAATTACTTTTTCCTTTTCAGTCAGTTTCATTTTGTTTTTTTTTTTGTTTTTTTTTTCCAAACAAACACTTTAAATAAATTTGGGAAATTAAAAATAAAAAAATTGAAATTTTGAATCCACTTTTAAATATTTTAAAAAATTTAAAAACGTGGATCATCTCAATAACAAATTAAAAATTTTAAAAAAAATATATGACGAAGAGCCAAAACGTTTAAAAAACGACGATGTTTAATAATAATAATAATAGTTTTATTTATAGATTTTTTAAAAATAGTTTTTTTTTTCAGTTTTATTCTAAACTTTGTGAATCGTAGAACAAAATGTCTTTAAAAACTGTTAAAAATTCTTCTGAACAAGATAAACATAAATGTAATGTTTCAAATATTATTTGTCACGATGAATTAATTATATCAGGATCGGATGATGGTAAAATTAAGGTGAAAATCAATAAAAAAAATATCAAATCAATCGATTTATTGTAAAATTTTATTCCTGAATGTGTTTTATGTTTTAACGAGTCGCGCCATCTTTGTTTTAAATCGTTTTCATTACAAAATAAATTTTTTTTTTTTTTTTGCTCCTCCGAAAAGCGTTTTGTCTATGAAGTGCATGTGAAAATAGGAAAAACCCAAGAATATTTTTTTTTATTTTTTATTACGATTAAATTTCAAAACGTTTTTTCCTTTCCCCCCCCTCCTCCCCCTTCGCAAAAAATTAATCGTTATCATCATTATTATTTCGTTTTGTTTTGTTTGTTTTTAAAATGATTGTTGTTCCTTCAGTCGTACTTATTCACGTTGATTTGCGTCAAATTATAAAAGTTTTATCATAAAACGATGCGTAGGTGTGTGTGCTTGTGTGTGTTTGTTTGTTTGTTGTTTGTTTGAGGATAAATTTTTTCTTACTCAGATTACCTTGTTGATGAAAGTTTTTCAAGTCAGACGACGACAATACATGCACTCACGCAATACATAGTCGATCGCATGCATCCGACGACGTGTTTAAATTTAAAAAATAAAAATAAAATTTTCTTTTGTTTACAGATATGGAAACCGGATCTGGAATTTGTTACAGAGATGGAAGCTCTCGGTGGAATTTTATCGATGGCAGCAAACGACAACGTTCTCTATACGTGCTCCTCCGGCGGTTCTATACAATTATGGGATTTAAAAACGGGTAAAAATTCTGGAACGTTGACCTCAACTTGTTACCAACCGCAAAAACTTTACGTTGACAAAATCGAAAAGGTTTTATGGGCTGGCGATACCGAAGGAAATGTAATTGATTTAAAGTGGCAGTAGAATTTGGAGCTTCCTCCTACCCTACAGGAGAAAACTTTATAATTTTTTTTCTCGTTTCAGGTCATCAAATTTAAAGATGATAAAGAAATAGGAAAATTCGAATTGGTAGAAGAAGTTTGGGATTTGATGGCTGTTGGAAATATGGTATACACGGCAAGAGATAGAGATGTAGTCGTGGCAGAAGTCGTTAACGGTAAGTAAAATTTATATAATTTTATTTAAACTTTCTTCTATTTCTTTTAACTTTGATTTACTTTTTTTGCCAAAAGGTTCGGTTAAACCTTGCGCGGTTGTTAAATTCACACACCAAGGAAGGAGTCCGCTTTGTTTTCTAGGGAAAAATTTTTGTTTTTTAAATCGTGACGGACGAAATTTATGCATACACGAAAATAATTTGGATAAAAATTTTCCACGAATTAAAGAAATCGTCGCATCGGATTTAATTATAAACGCCGTGACGTATTCGGAAACAGGAAATGCCGTTTATACCGGCGGATACGATTCGACGGTTAAAAAATGGGATTTAAATACATTCGAATGTTTAAGTTCGAATAATTTGGGTTGTTGCATAAACGCTTTGTCGTTTTCAACAAAAAATTATTTATACGTTGCCAGATCCGACGGTTTTATAACAAAACTCGAATGTTAAAATTTATTTTATAGTTTTTTGACCTGAATCTCTCTCTCTCTCTCTCTCACTCTCTCTCTTTTATGAAATGCTTTCTTTGCCTTTTTATTTTACGGGCTATTTGTTTGCTTTAATGAAAAGTTTCAATTAAAAAAAAAAAAAATGGTATCGATTTGTAGTTTGCGATTATAAATGGCGCAATAAGATAAATAAAAAACCCTCGAAATTTTTTTTTTTTCACATTCTTTGTTTTAATAATTAAAAACCTTCTCATGGTTAAAAAAGTATCAATTTATAATGGAAAACAATCTATTTATTCAATTGCGTTAATTTGAATTGAAAAGATTCGAAATTACAAAATTGAAAATGAAGAATTTATTGTTGGATTACTTCGGAGGGGGGGCGGGGGGAGGGAAACTTCATCATTTTCCGGTGTGTGTGTGTGTGTGTGTGTGTGTGTTGAGTAAATCGACGATAGATGATATCTTACGATAAAAATTTTAAATATCGAATGTTTTTTTCGATTTAACAATAACAACAATAAGAACGATCGCGTTGGGAAAATTTTTATAAACAAAAAAATTTTCATGAGTTTACCATCGTTAAAACCACGACAGTTTTCTAAGATATGAATTTTTCATCGATAAAAAAAAAGAAAAAAGTTTAATAAGAAAGCTTATTATATTATTATTATTATTATTATTATTATTATTATTATTATTATTATTATTATTATTATATTGTTGTTGTTTAAGGTCCTGTAAAAGACACGCATGACATAAACTGACTTACTCGATGGAGATGTTATCGCCCCATCATTTTCAAAATGTGGTCACACGTCAACTTTCGATTTTTTCTTTCTCCCTCCCACTTTATCCCGCCCCCCTTCCCATTCTTCTTCTTAGTTTTAAGGATTTGACCAACGACGGTTAATATAAGTGTCATTAACATGCCATGCAATGATTTTAAGGATAATTTTTTCCTTTTTTCCTTTTTCTTTATTTATTTCGGTGGAGAGAAAGAGAAAAAGGGAAGTTAGATGGGGCGTGACGATTTTATTTCACAAAAAAAATTTCATATCGGGTTTTAATGAACGTTTTTAAATTTTTTTAATTGCGGATTATTATAAATAACAATAATAAATAATCAAAACAAAATAGTAAAGTAACAACAACAACAAACAATATCAGAAAATTGTCACGACGCGAGGTTTTTAACTGAAAAAAATTTTTTTTTTTTAAATTTAAATTAAATTTTTTTGCGACGGTTAAAGGATTTTAACGTGGTTTTAACCGGGGATTGAACGTAGCATTAGAAATTTTTTTTTTTTTTATATTACCTTACACAACTATTGACACGCATAATTTTTTTTCCCCCTATCGTAATTACAAGAAAACCGTTAAATAAATTTATTTATAATTTAAAAAAAAAAAATTTTTTTAAATCGTTATGTTGGTAACATTGATTTTTTAAATTACAAGTCGAGTCTCGTTTTATAAATCTGTGACGTATTTATTTTTTTTTTTGGAAGGGAACAATATTTATTTGTTATTTGATTTAAAATGACCTCATGAACCTTTTTTTCCTTTCTTTTATTTCTTTTCTGTTTTACCAGTTCTACCCCCCACCACCCACTACCTCCTCAGAGATCCCCAATTAATCGATATTAAATTGCTTTCCTTAGTGACGTTAAAGTTATATTTATTATTTTCATTTTGTCCAAGTGTTAAAATCGTGACCAGACGATTGATGCACGAGGGGAGGGGAAACCTTTCCTTTGTCATTTTTTTTGTCTTCTGCTCGAAAAAAAAGGAGAGTTTCGATATATCGAATTGAAATCGAAAAAAATCGTTATTTTAAATGCGGTAAGGAAAAAAAAGGGTAATTGCATTAAAGAAAAGCGTAAGATCGCGTGCAGAAATGAAAAATAACAATGTCCCCATCTTTTGTTTTGTCGTGGTGGCGATGGTGGTGGTGGTGGTGGTGGTGGTGGTGATGGTGGTGGTGGACAATAGACAAAGAGGGTAAGTTGAAAAAAAATTTTTTTTGTTGACCGCAACACGCACGTAAAAGACGTTCGAAAGACGCCCCGTGTCGGGGTCGGATTCGTGACGTCAAAACCGGATGTAAAACTCCCTAAAAAACCGGAAAATCATTTGAATTTAACCTTTTTGCTGCCAATTAATGTCCTTACTCTTTTTTTTTTCCTTTTTATATTAAACTAATGATAAATAATTTTTTTTTTTTTTAAATAAAAATTCGTTTTTGTCACATGAGTTTTCGAAAGGGAAATAAAAAAAAAAGTCGTTATCGAAGTCGTTTTAAAATGAAATAGAAAAAAAGAAAAAAAATGGCGAAATTTAAACGCGCATTCATACTAAAACCATCCATTAAAATGAAATTGATTAATTATTGATCATTAAATAAATACTGATAAAAAAAAAAAAAAAAACTGAAGAAAAACGTAGACAAAACATAAGAAATCGTTTAAAAAAAAAAAAAAAAACTATTTTTATTCTATTTAAGTAAGATTTTAACTTACAAGGACGTTCATTCATCGATATACCATTAAAATCGGGTCCGAACGGGTTTTTTTTTTTTAAAAATTTAACGTAGTTAAAGAATAATAATTTTAAACAAGGGAAAAATAATGATAATAATAATAAGGATAATCGAGGAAAAGAAATAAAAAGAAATTTGAAAAAAAAAAGGAAAAGTTTTACGAAGCATGCGTATAAAACTCACACGCACACGCACACGCACACACATAACAAGAAAGAACAAACGCAAAAAAGATAAAATTTCGTGGAAAGAGAAAAAAAATTTTCAAATCGAAAAAAAAGGGAGAAAAATGAAATGATAAAGACGAAAAAATTAAAAATTTTGGAATTTATTTATTTATTTATTATTATGTAATAAGGGCATAAGTACAACGAAATCATTTTCCGGTTTTCTCCGAAATGGAAAAAAAAATAGTTTCGTAGAATAAAAATATGCGTAATGATTTTTTTTCTATTTTTTTTTTTTTTTTCATAAAAATAATTTTCACATTTTACGGTATGAAAAAGCAGAAGAAAAAAAAAAAGGGAAAATGGTTTGTCGTATAAAGAAAAATAAAAAAGAAAAGAAAAGAAGAAGAGAGAGAGAAAGAGAGAAAAAGAAAGAATTTATTAAATTTAAAGAGTAGAGCGGGGAACCTGCGCAATGACCCTTGCGCAATAACAATCACATGGACTTCATCTAAAAACTCTTTCCCATTGGTCGACTCCGCTATCAGAGATGGCACAAGAAATAAAATGTAATTTTAAAAAATTTTTCAACGTAAAAAGAATAAAAAAAACGTGTAAATCCTTGATAAAAGAAAATTCTTTTTACATTTCTTATTAAACTCTTTATTTTATTCAAATCAAAGCAAAAGGAAATTCCCGGGCAGTGTCGTTACTCTCGTTCACTCATCCACCGTTGAAGCGCTGTCGTCGTGGTGCGGGTGATTTTTCTCTCTCTCTCTCTCTCTCTCTCTCTCTCTTTTTTCTTTCCTTCTCTTCTTTTTCTTATTCTTTTCTTCTTTTTTTTTTTTTTTATTCTTTCTCTCTTTCTTTCTTTTTTTTTTTTTTTATTATTAAACTTACTTCTGACTCGAAGGTAAAACGGATTCGTTATTATTATTTTCTTATATTCCAGAAACTCGTCATCGGTGGTGGTGGTGGTGTCACTATTATTATTATTATTATTATTATTATTAATGTGTTATCGATGTGTTTAACAATCGGGATAATATAATAAACATAATGATCGTTTTTTTCCGCGATTCGAAATATTTATTCGGCGGGATTTTATTAATAACGTCATCATCACAACAAATCGAAAACGAAAACCAAAAAAAAAAAAAAAAAAAAACAAAAATTTCACGTACGGAATCAATCAATCAATCGTGAATCGTTTTAATTTATTTATTTATTAATTAATTAAATTTTTTTTTGGTGATAAGAGTGAAAAAAAGGTTTCGAAAGATATTTAAACATCTCTTGTGTTAGTTAAAAAACTTTTTTTGGTTGGTTATTGGAAAGAAAATTTTTAGTTTTCATTTTTCCGAGGAGCATGAGGTCGAAACCCGTCGCAAGAAGGTTAGCACAAGGTAAGCAATGGGCGGGAGATGATAAGGATGATCCGGCGCATCCTCACTCATACGAATTCCCGATGACAAGATAATCATTCCCCGGGGCTCATCCAATCCCGATATTATTCAATAGATTTTAGGGCGTTACGATTTTTTACATCTTTTTTTTTCTCATATATACGCGCCTGCGTCATTATCTCTTTTTTTGAACTGACAAGATAATTATAAGGGATGCTGTTGCTCCAACTCCTGCTGCAGCATCAAAATAATCGACAAAATTTTTTCTCTCCTGTTTTGGGCGTGGTTTTATCATCATCATTATTTTCTTTGTAACTTTTTTTTTTCTTTTCTAGAACCATAGTGTCACTAATTTTAAATATTTGATCATTTATTTATTTAATTTTTTTTTAACTTTTATCTTACATTCTTAAAACGTTCTCTCATCAAATTTGTTGTTGTTGTTGTTGGTGTTTCAGGTATTAAATTTCGTCGTATTTGCATTAGTCACTTTTTTTTTTTTTATATGTAGCCTTCGAGTTTTTAAAAGAAAATCCTTCCTTCCTTCCTTCTTTCTTCCTCCTTTCACCCTCCCCTTCATTATTAATAGTAATAATAATTTTTTTTTGTATTAATTAATAATTATTTTTGTCGTTATCATTAATAAATCGGATTTGTCGTCGTTGTAAATTTTATTTTATATATATTTTTATAAAAAAAATTTGGGTTACGAAAACGATTGCACGCAATTTTTGTTTTTTATCTAACCTTAAAACTAATAATTAATGCCGTATAAACTTTCCCGATGAAAATTTATATTTATATATATATATAAAAAGTAATAATTTTATAAGTTTTTTTATGTTTTATGTTTTAAATATCTTAAACATGTAAGGAAAAAAAGGAAAAAAAATTATAGTTTATTTAAATATAATTTTGATAAATGCGAAACCATTTTTTTTTGCTGCTGTCGTTTTTTTTTGTTGAAAAATATTATAATTTTCTACAGGACAAAAAAAAAAAAAAAAATTAACGTGAGAAATAAAAAGGAAAAGAAATTTTTCATTTATTATAAAATGACTCACTGTCGGTATTGTTTAACATTAACGTCAATAATTTTCTTATAATAATTTCCGTCTGTAAAAAAATTTTTAGTTTGTTATTATTTTGGAAAAATTTACAAAAAAAATTTTTTTTAGGGAAGTTTATCGGGTATGATTATTGATAATAATTCTAAATAGATCAACGAATGTGTGAGAGTGAGGGGAAGAGAGGGGGCGGGGAGGATTTTTCTGTAAAAATTATTCTTCCTACACGCGTTTGAATTTTTATTGTAAACACACACACATAAACTTAAACAAAAAAAAAAAATATCTTTGGATTAATATTTCGTCCGGTGAGTGAGTCAATTAACACTCGACAAACAAACAAACAAACAAAAACAATTTACGAAATGCTATATATATTAAAAAAAAAAAAAAGAAGTTTTATATTTCTACACCTGTACAATTAAAAAAAAAAAAAAAATTCGAAATGATGACAATCGCCAGGTGATTCGGACAACGAATCAAACGAAAAAAAAAGAGTATTCGATTCGCGGTTTTTCCCCTCCCCAACCTCTCCCCATCCTACTCATCGTTCTCGAAAATTCTTTCAAAGAAAAAAATTAAAAGATACGGCCGATAAAATAAAACCAAAAAAAAATTTTTTTCTTTTTTTCTTTTGTGCCTCATAAATTTTAACTCGAGTTTTTGTAATTAAATTACTTGAAACAAAAAAAAAAAATTTTTTTTCGGGTTAAAAACGGTTCCCAAAAATATATTATTATTATTATTATTATCGCGGTAAGTTCATTTATGTTATTTCAAGTGTAAATCCCCGGGGATTTTTCAAAAGGTTTTTTTTTTTTTGATCGTACAAATGTTCTCTCTCTCTTGTAAAAAAAACTCTCGATTTTAACGTCAAGTGGAGGTTTTTGTTACTCCCCTTTACCCCCCTACCCTTCCCCTTTTCTTTACAAACACAATAAGGTTTTGATAAGAATAATAATAATAATAAAAATCAATTGTTTTGTTTGTTATTATTTAAATTAATTTTATATAATTAATAACACTCGAAAAAAAAAAAGAAAAAATTTCTCATCGCAAATTTTTATTGAAATGGTAACACTCGAGAAAGAAAACCGTTCGGTTAATAATCGAAAAGAAAAATTTGACAAAAGATGGGAAAAAAAAATGAATGAGTGAATTAATATGTTAAACAAACGTTTAAACGGTCATCTAAAATTGTTTTTGTTTTTTCCCCATAAAAGCTTTCGTTTTAAACATCAGCGTTTTAAAAATCAGAAAAACGGAAAATATTGATAAGGAGAGTTAAAAATTTTCAAAAGTGATAAATCAGAAATGAAAAAAAAAAAAAAAAAAAAAGTTTTTAACACTTTTAAGTCGAACATTTAATTGCACATTATCGAGTTTTAACACCAAATTTGTTTCACACATGAATTGAAAGCAAAAAACAATGTGAAATTTTAAATCTTTAAATGTTTTGTTGTTGCAACAACAGAAAAATAAACAACAACAACCGCAACAACAACAACAACAAAGTTTACTGATAACAATTTTTACAAAAAAAAATATCGATTGGAAATGTTCGTTTGTTCGCGAGTGAGTGGGTGCTATAACGATAAGCAAACGATTTTTTTTTATTAAATTTTCTATTCTTCTTCTTATTTTTAATTAATTAAATTTTCCCAAATGATAGAGAGAGATAGATAGAGTCGACACCGCGATTATAGGTATAGGTTTTCTTTCTTCTTGTCTAGGTTTTGTAATAAAAAATCACGCGACCGTTTAAAAAAAAAAGGAATGTGTGACAAATAATGGCGAACGAATAGTTTTTAAAAAGATGAACTATTTAATTAATGGCGATTGGTTGAGAGAGAGAGAAAGAGAAAGAGAGAAAGAGAGAGAGAGAGAGAGAGTAAAAAAATCCGATTGAAAATTTTTGAACCACGACCGACGTCATATCTCAAAACTAGAAAAACTAATAAACTCGTATATAATAATAATAATTATTTAACTGTCAGATATTCTCTATTATTACCCTTTTAAGTCACGTTTCATACTAATTAAAAAAAAAACTAAAAGAAGAAACAACTTATTATTGTTTGTGTCGTTTGTATCGTTTGTTTGTCGTTTGTTTGTTTGTTTCTTCTTTCACGATTTTAATAATAATATCTTCGTTTAAAAAAAAAAAAAAAAAAACAAAAAAATTCTTATTTTTTTTTTTTATTGAATTTTACGTCGGGTTATTAAATCGGAATTGATTGGATTCTTTTTTTTTTTTTTTCTCATGTTGGATGCCATTGGTTTTGATGTGGGTTTATAATGTGCAAAGCAGAAACGTTTTTTTAAAGTGATGATGATGATGATGATGACGATGAGGAATTCGGTGGGGATTAAATCCACGCATCATCGGGATGTAGGAAGTTAGAGCGAGGCGGTGGCGGAAACGGGGTGGTAGGGGGCGATGGGGATTGTGGGGCTGTAGGAGGGGGGGAAAAAACGGTTTTGATATCGGTGAGAGTAACACCTGACGATCGGGTGTCTAATGTATCATTTATGGATCATTTACATGAAATCACGTTTTGCGTTTTCCATTTACGGAAGTATGATTTCATTTTTGGGCCGAATCGGAAAATGAATTCTCAAAACGCATTTAAATATTTATTTGCTGAATCTGCTCTCGTTTTCTTTTTTTTTTCTCCAGGGTTTCAAATTTTTATATTAACGTATTTTTCATAAAAAAAAAAAATTATTCTGGAATTTTACGATCCAGGAAATTGTCGTTCGTTCTCTTGCAAGCGCACAAAATTCGTCGTATTTACGATATTCCAGGCGTTTTTTCTCTTCTTCCTCCTCTCCCCTCTCCCTTCAACTCCGTATTTATTATCGAAACATTATTCTTATCTATTATTATAGATACTAGATAATAATAATAATAATTATTATTATTATTTTTATTCAATTAAAACTTAAAAGAAAACAATAAAAGAAAAAAAAAATTATTATTAATTATCCGAATCGTAATTTATTATTATTATTATTATTTTATTACGTAATTAAAAAAAAAAGGAAAATTATTATTAACAAATAGAGTAGATGAATTATACGGAATTTCCTGTCGTCGTCTGCTTTTTATTTTTTTTATTTACCACCGGAAAAATTAAAATTTTCACGCATCGGGTAAGACAAACACGGGATAAACCGAATATTTTGATAATTGAGTAATTTTTATTTTGTACATCCCTAAATTTATTATTATTGTTGTTTGTCATCATCATCATCATCATCCCCTTTCCTCATCATCATCATTATCATCATACTCTTCTTCTTCCCCACCGCCATTTTTGTCCCTTTTGTCAAATCCAGCTTTATGTCTTTATTATCTGTCATTTTTCACGCTTTGACATTTCTATGTTTTTCTCTCTCTCACTCTCTCTTTCCATTGAGGATGATTTGCGAGTTAAACATATAAAAATCAGGGGCGTCGCCGACACAAAAAAAAAAAAAATAGGAAAACATATTTTGCCGCAGCAGGGAGGGAGGAAAATAAACGGGACACGGGATAAAAAAAAAGAGGGGGTTTTAATGTTAAATTTTTCGGTCCTTTTAATAATAATCGCATACGTTCAAACAATAATCCTATGACCTCTTTATTTATTATTATTATTATTATTATTATTATTATTATTATTATTATTATTATTATTATTATTATTATTTCGCATACGACAATAAAGATTTAATATTTAGGTTTCGGATTTAAACGCGGCGGCGGAGGCGACGACAGCATCGTTTTCAATCACGGATTTATTTTAACCATTGTCTTCAGCCGTGTCATCATCATCATCATCATCATCCGGTTTATATATATTTACGGAAGGGTTTGTCTCCGTAATATTATATTAGTATTCATATAAAAGAGAGAGAGAGAGAGTCACTACAACAAATGTCACCGGGAAAAAAAAAAAAATTTTCCATGTGTTAATCTCGTCAAAAAAAAAAAAATCCTGTCGTTGTTGTTGTTGTTGTTGTTGTGTCTAAATACACGATAAAAATAATTTTAAAAAGCGGCATCCAGCTAATTCCACGGTTTCACAAAAGTATTCAATGATGATGATGATGATAATGATGATGAAAGGATGAAGAAAAATTTTTTTTTTTTGTATACCTGACATGTATTTTGTAACCATTAAAAATTCATAATAAGGAGTCATCGCGCGCGATGGTTCTGGTTTTCTTTCTGTTCACGTGATCATGAATATTCCAAGAGTGGTTAAATAAGAGATGGGTCAATATATAAAAAGATAGCAGGGCGAATGAATGGATTTGCAGAAAAAAAAATAAATAAATTACCTTTGTGTCAATGAGATTTCATTTGTGACTCCCTTCGTCACGGTCCCCCGGTACGATGATACAAAAGATTCTGTCGCAATATTTTATTTGTGTCACGTTTTAAGCGATCGTTTCTTAACACCGTTTCCAAGAATGAAATTTAATTCACTCATTTTTTTTTCTCTCTCTTTGTTTCATTATTCATCATCATCTTCAATCAGAGAATGATCCCCATGAATGTTTTTCTTTCCTATCTCTCTCTCTCTCTCTTTCTCTCTCTTATTTTCAATTATTAACCGTGAATGAGTAAATGTCACGCGTAGAGACCAAATCCAAGCTGCTGGAGAAATGATCCATCCATCCTTTCATTCGAAAAAAAATTATTATTATTATTATTATTATTATTATTATTATTATTATTTTCTCTCCTTCTCGTGACTTTTATCATTCGTGTACCTGTATAATAAGGTTTAAAATTTTTTCTTATCATTTTGATTTGTCTTGTCTTGTTTTTCCATTTCCTATCCTCCGTTTGTTCCTTTCCGTTTTGAATTTTTGTTTGTTTATGAAATTAATTTCACGTTGCATTCGTTCTTTGATTAATTAATTTTTAATATTTGCGTTATGCTAACGAACGAGCGAACGAACGAACGGGCGAACGTTTTAAAATAAACAAAAGAATCGAAAATAAATTTTCTTTTTCATTTTGTATCTGTTTTTTTATTTTCCGGGGTCAAAAGATGTGGTGGAAAACACGTGTTTAACATTTTGTCCAGTCAACGATATCAAACGTCGAGTGATGAGGGTAAAAGGAAAGGGAGACGGGGAGGGGGGGTTGTTTATACGTATTCGCCAAAGGCTTGTTTGTTGTTAAACTCGGGAAAAATTTTTTTTCGTTTGTTTGTTTGTTGTAAGAAAAACACGACGAAGAAACTTGTTTTTGTTTTTCCTGCTCCCTATTGTCGATTTTCTTTTTTTTTTTTTTTTACATAACAATTGAAATTTTCTTCTCTGTTTTTCATCGAAAAGAGAGAGAGAGAGAGAGAGAAAACATTATCAATATTGATGATGTCAAGTTAGAAAAAAAAAAATTTTTCTTTATACGAACGGGTCAAAACCAAAATAAAAAGAAGGTCGTTGTTGATATTGATTGATTAAAAGTCATCCATCTACAAGATAAAAAAACTATACGTAATGAGACAGGAAACGGAAATGGAAAGTTTTCGGATAAATAAATCAAATTGTCTTTATTGATTTTTCAATTGCGTTCGCTCCAGACGCGGCGTAAAAAAAACTTTTTTGTGGGGGGTGTACAGCTTCCCTCCCTTCCCTTCCCTTCCCCTCCCATCCTCCTCACCACAAACGGTCACAATTATTTTTGAACGATTTGGTGTCACGGTCCGACAGATACCTCCGATGGACCCTAATTATTTAAAATGATGACCAAATGTTTAAAATAAATTGATGAGTTTCGTCTCGTGCCTCCTTCTTCCGGTTTAATTAGTGTCCTTTTTCCTTTTCCCTTTAAATTAACACAATAATAATAATAATAATAATAATAATAATAATAATAATAATAATAATAATAATAATAATAATAATAATAATAATTTAAACAATAATCAGAAACGTACAAAAAAAAATTTAACTATAAAAATAAATCGTTCCGTTTGTTAAATAACGTTCGTGAAAATATAGAAAAACGGAAATGAAGAATAATAATAATAAATTTGATTTTTTTTTTTTGAATTCGGGAAATTAATCTGCCATTTTCAATTCAATTTTTTTTTTAAATGGAAAATTGTAATGAGGTTTTGTTGTAGTGAACAAACGAACGTTCGTACGTTGTAGATAATTTGATTATCGTGATACGGAGTAATTAATTACAATTTTTTTATTTAAATTACTCGCGTTTTATTCGTTACGCTCCTGCGACATTTTTCATTCTTACATCATCATCATCATCATCATCATTATTATTATTATCATTTTTAAAGATATAAATTTTTAATTTCCGATTTGTCTTTTAAAAGTACCAAACTTTTTTTTTTTTGCTTTTTTGTTTCGATTCCCCGCGTTTTTAATTACACAATGAGGAGGACAAACAAGAGCAATCGAAGTGATATAATAATAATAAAAATACGTTGTGTTTAAATTTGTCGAAAGTGCATACGTGACGTGACGTAAAAAAAAAGAAATGAAAACGCGAATTTTTTTTCTCATAGAAAATATTTAAATACATAAAACAACCGAAGTACATCCTCAGATAATTTTTTTTTTTTTTTTTTTTTAATTCCAAGATAACAAACAGCAAAACAAACAACCGAAATCATGTGAATGAAATGTTAAAAACAAAAAAACATTTCGCAAGTTTCCCCCCCCTCTTTTTTTTTCGTTTCGAAATTATTGATGAACGATAGGAGAATAATCATTTCCGGAAAATATTATTTAAATTTAAAAAAAAAAAGGCGGGAAATTAATTATCGATCCACCAAAAAAATTTTTTTTTTTTAACTCTTCCCTTACGCTTTTGTTTCTTTCCATTTCTCCGCCATTTTTTTTTTTTTTTTTTTTTTAAAAAACGTAAACATTAACTACAGCAAAAAATATCAAATTGGCAACAGACGATCAATAATAATAATAATAATAATAATAATAATAATAATAATAATAATAATAATTCATGATTAATCGTTTTAAATGAAAAAAAAAAAAATTGTTTTTTTTTTTTTTTTTTTTTTTTTTACGATCGACCAACGTTTGTGATAATATTGATAATAGTGACGATGACGACGGCTACGACTACGATGATGATAATGATGATTATGATTATGGAATTAGGTCACGAAAAAAAAATTAAAAAAAAAAATTTCTTTGTTCGATAATTTTTTTTTTCTTCTAACCGTTTTTTGTGACGATGGTGATGGTGGTAGAAAATTTACGCACTAAAAAATTAATATCGATACGCAACGCGTGCGTATTAAAAAGTGCGTAAATGGATTTAAAATATCAAACAAACAAACAAACAACGAAACCTTTTAGTTTTTTTTTTTTAAATTGATTTAAGAACGACAAACGCGTTTGTTTTTTTTTAATTTTTTCATCTTCTGCTTCTTTTTTCTTTAATTTCTTCTTCTTCTTCTGCTTTATCAAAAGACACGATAACGATGTGAGTCTTCACATAATAAAATTAAACAATGAAAAAAAAATTTTCATCGACTAAAATATATTATTATTATCATCATCATCGTGATCAATAATAATAATAATTTGCTGTTTATAAGGTTTCAATAAAAGATCGTTATTTAAATTACCTTTTTTTACTCTCTC
Organism: Pediculus humanus corporis; assembly: GCF_000006295.1. Classification (NCBI taxonomy): domain Eukaryota; kingdom Metazoa; phylum Arthropoda; class Insecta; order Psocodea; family Pediculidae; genus Pediculus; species Pediculus humanus. The sequence goes on from NW_002987834.1 coordinate 350,241, forward strand.
TCTCTCTCTCTCTCTCTCTCTCTCCTTCTTCTTCTTTCGTTCTAACATTCACCCTTCTTCCTTCCTTCCTTCCTTCCTTTCTTCTTTTTCTACCCCATGTCTGATTTCCCGGTTATTATTTTATGGTTTCTCTCTCATTCATATTTAAATTGATTTGTTTAAAAAATTTTCTTATTTCAATTTATTTAACTAAAAGGAAAAAGTATTCCAGCGTAGAAATTTCCAAAAAAAAATAGAATCTGGAGAATGTCCAGGTGGCGAAAAAAAAAAATAATATGAGTCGCGTGCTAAGAAACAAAAGGGTGTGCGTTTGTAAGACAAACAATGAAGAGGATGCAGATGCGAGATGAATCTTTAACAGTCTACAGGAAGAAATGAGACGTTTGTGTCCGCCACTCCTCCCATGTCACTGACATTTTTTTTTTTTTTTAAAGAAAGTAATTGTAAAATAATTAAATAATAGCGTAACGGAATTTTTTCCTTTTTTTTTTGGTTTACCCTTGCGTATTTTATAAAGCAGACGACGATATTTATAAACCGTTTATAATACGATCATCATCATCTTCTTCTCTTTTTATTACTAAAAAAAATATTATTATTATTATTGTAATTTTGGTCGTGGTAGAAGAAAATGATAATAGTAAAGACCATCATCCCACACGTATATATTTTCTTATCACTCCTGGAATGTGGCTGGGAACTGATAATTAATATTCTTCACATCCTTTCTTATCATTTATTTTTATCATTTTGCTAGTTTTTTTTTTTTTTTCGTGTCCAAATTTGTTCAGACGTTAGCTATTTCACTTTATTATTATTATTATCATCATTAGAAAAAGCAGAAGAAAAAAAATAAGTTTTAAAAACAATCAGTAAAACTCGGTAAGACATGTTATTGAGATATCGCTATCAGCGTGTAACTAACTGTCTGGAAGGAAATGAGAGGTTTGATGATCTCTCTCCCCTCCCCCCCCCTCTCTCTCTCTCTCTCCCCGGGATTTTTTTAGATGTTTTCTACTGTCATAGGATTGCGATAAGGCAAAAACGTAGGACGTTAGCTTTTTCAACAAGTTAAAACTTGTAAAAAAAATTTTTTTTTATCAGACTTTTAACCGGTTTCTTCGGGTTCGGACGCGTTTTTTTTTAAAAAAAAGGTTTGTTTATTATTATTATTATTAATAACGGTCGTAAACGGAAATGATTATTATTATTATTATTATTATTATTACGCACTTTTTGTTGCACAACGCAACGTAAACAATTAATAATTAAAAGTATTATTTATCGTCGTAACAAAATTATTCGGTATTAATTACGTAAATAGTTTTTTCTCTGTTTTCTGTTGTTTGTCGTTGTTGTCGTTGTCGTGGTTGTTGTGGTTGTTGTTGTCGTTGTTGTTGTTGCAAACTGCATTTTTATTTCTTTAATAAGATAAAGCATACTTTTTTTTGTGTGTGTGATTTTTGTTATTGAATTTTTTTTTGTATATGAGACCAAAGTGTAACGCAAAACTACTTAATTGCACGTGGTCATTTTTTATTTATTTATTTATTTATTAACAAGGACAGTTTAAAAAATTTAATCGACAAATAGATAATTTTATTAAACGATTAATCGAATCGAATCGATTTTTTCTCATTTCGAGTTTTTCCTCAATACGGAATTACGAACACAAAAATAATTCATCCCATTTACGTCATCATCTTTATTTATTTATTTTAATATAAAAACAAAAATATTATTATTATTATTATTAGAATCATTCATTCGTCATTCGAATTGTCACGTGTTGTTTTTATATAAAATAATTTTTAAAAAATAACAACAACAACAACAAATTAAATAATAATAATAATAATAATAATTGTTTGTCTCCAAAACAAATGATAACGTTAACCTTTTTCCAAAATATATATATAAATCATTTGTTATTATTTTTATTATTATTATTATTATTATTATTACAAATAATTGTTACGTAAACAAAATAATGTTTTTATATTTTGTTACGATTCATTTGATTCTCCAAAAATTTGTTTTTTCGCTCCAAAACAATGAGAGAGAGAGAGTGAGAGAGAAAGGGAGAGAGGGGGGAGAAAAACAAAAAAGGAAACAAAAATAATTTTCATCGGGTTGTCGTTATTGTCATTATTATTATTATCATTATTATTATTATTACTATCATCGATTGATCGAAACAATATACCGACTGATAGACGTGCTTTATCTATGAAAAAAAAAAAAATTCACGTTGAATAATAATAATAATAATAACAAATGCGTTGTCGATGTGTGGTGGTGATAATAATAATAATAATAATAATAATAATAAAAACTTAAACTTGAGACAAAGGACAGTTTAATAAACATTCAATGATATATATCGGAGCTATCAGATATAGAAGAGAGAGAGAGAGAGATTGAGAGAGTGATAGAGATAGATAGAGATAGAGAGAGAGAGAGAAATAGAAAAAAACTAGTTAATAGTTTTCATTTATCAACGGATGGTGATAGATACGCGACTAACCGACCGACCTATCGATCGCGAAAATAATACGAACGGAAACGAAAAGGTAAGAATTTATTATATAAAATTTGGGGAGTGGACCATCGCCCCCCATCACAGCCGCCATTATTATCATTATTATTATTAATTAATTTTTAAACAGGAAGTAAGTCGTTTTTTTCTCATAATTATTTTTTTTTTGTATTTTTCATCATCGATCGGAAAAAATTGTTTATGTGATGATTTGGCGGCGGTGGTGGTGGTGACGGCTGTGGCGTAAATTTTCCGAACGTTTTTTTAAATTTTCCGATTTTCTCTCTCTCTCTCTCTGAAATGATTGACACATACGACGTAAACGATTGCGATTCAATCGTAAAATTAGACTTTGACTTTTCAAGTTTTGAATCTTTCTTATCTATTTTATTATTTGTAAATATATAAATATTATTATTCAGTCAAATCTTCTCTCTCTCTCTCTCGCTCATTAAAATTGTTTTGAGTAAATTCAGGTATTATTATTATTATTATTATTATTATTATTGTTTGAAAGCATGCGTGTTTGTTTTTTTTAAAAGGTAATAATAATAATAATATAATTTAAATAACGAATTTGTCATACAGGGAATGAAAAGAAAAAATTAATTTGATTTTCGTCGTCGACGACGACGACGACGACGTGTCGTCTCTCTCTTTCTCTCTCTCTCTCTCTCTGTCTCTCTCTGTCTCTCTCACACACTATTACCACCTTTTGAAACTGTTTCGTCTAACCGTGTTGACAAAATGAGTTTGAAAAATCAATTAAACGAAAATTTTTTTTTTTAAGTTGAGAGGGAAATTCGATCGTTCGAATTACCGCCGCGACTCGAAACGAATGCATAAGTAAAGAGAGAGAGGGGGCGAGGGGGAGGTAATGGAGAGAAAGAGAAAGAGTCCAAAAGAAAAAAAAAAAAAAAATTAAAATAAAGAGAAGCTGACGGAATGATATTTTGAAAGATAATGGCCTGTCTATATTGCGCGAACGTGATGTTTGTCCTGTGCCAAGTCTCCCCACCTGACAATACGTTGCGTTTTTCTCTCTCTCTCTCTCTCTTTCTCTCTCGTAAAAAAAAAGAAAAAAAAAACAAGGACCGAATTGTATTTGCGAGAAAGAGAGAGAGAGAAAGAAGGAGAGCAGGCATCTAAAAAACAATAAACACGACATTACTGAATATTTAGTTTACTTTTTTCTTTCTCTCTCTTTCTCTTTTTTCTCTCTTTTTCTTCTCCTAATCAAAACATTCGTTTATGATAAATAGAATGAAAAAGAGAGAGAGAGAGAGAGGAGAGAGAAAAAAAACCGGAGAAAATAAACGCAGATCGATCGATCGATTTAAAAAAAAAAAATTATAAAAGGGTGGTAAATTTTTTTTTTTTTTTGGAAAGAAATTTAGTAACGCGAGCGTTTGCGTTTTTTTAAAATTACGCGCGCGTTTTTCAATATAAAAAGAGAAAATGAAAAAAATTTTTTAAATTGTATTTCTTAGAAAAAAAAAAAGAGAGGAAAAAGAAGAAAGAGAAAAAAGTGGCCGAATGCAATTTTCCGTTACTTTTTTTTTTTTTAAATTTGTGTCGGTAGGTGGTCGTCGACGGAAACGGGGAGGGGAGAGGGGGAAATAAATAAATAAATAAATTGTTTATTTATTTATTTACTTGACACGGTGATGGCAAATTTAAATTATTAAAAAAAAATTCAAAGAAAAGCTTTTGTGTCCGACTAAAATTCCAGCGAGCTATAAAATTTATTAAAAATACGCGTTCGTTTGTATTTCCGTTCGAATTTATCCGAAACATCTCTCCCAACGACAATTTAATATATACGAACGTAGTGAAATGAAAAAAGAGAAAGAGAAAGAAAGAGAGAGAGAGAGAGGGAATAATAATAATGGCAGCAGCAGCCCACATAAAAAAAAAAAAAATTTCAATAAAGAGAAGAGAGAATTGAAGAAAAGTTTAAAGTCGTAAAAAAAAAAAAAAAGCCATCATTCGAAAGCCAAAAACCATGAATATGTGTGAGGTCATCCGTTCTCTGGGGGGGCGTTCGGAACTTTTATAAAAAAAAAACTTTTCTTAATGGCGTTTTTATTCGCATATCATTCAACAATAAAAAAAAAAAAAAATTGTTTAAAATCCGCACGCGTTTTACCCAATCAACTATCATGTAAAAAGTTTTTTTTTTTATTAATCATTAGATTCAAGGTTCTAAATAAGGCGTTTTATAGCGAAAAAAAAAAAATTCTATTAGTTTTAGAATTCTTCGATTTGCAAACCTTTATATGTGTAAAAGACAAACAAACAAACAAACATCTCGCGGTGTTTATTATTATTATTGTTAAAATGCTGATTTTGCATGACTCAAATATGTTTAACTTTGTTTTTTTTTTTTTTCGCATGTGTTTCGATTCGCATCGTGATTCCCTTCCCCACCACCCTTCGTTCCCTTCCCTTCCCCCCTGCGTGTTTGGGTAATAGGGTATTATATGAAAATTATTTTGTTCTGGAAAATCAATGCTCGAGAACGATATCAAGTCCATATATAGGACGCGTGAAGTTTGTTGTTGTTGTTGGCGTTGTTGGCAGCGGCGGCGGCGGCGGCGGTGGCAGGACATTGTAGCCAACCGACCCGAGTCGGTTTTTTGATTAGGACAGCTTCTGATACCCAAACCGTTCGAAGATTAACGGTCACGTTTTCAACTTTGTTATTTGCTGATTTGAACATCTCGCGAACGTTAAGACAAGGAAATTGTTGTTGAAGCGGATGCCATAAAAAAAAAAAAAATTTCTATTTTGTTTGTTTGTTTGTTTGTTTGTTCGTAACCATGCCTGCGTGCGGTTAGGGGTCATTAAACTTGTTATTTTCATTTGAAACGTGGAAATGATTTTGCGAGACGTTAGCGTATCGTAATTATGACAGAACGTCACGTTCGTCATATGACATAGTCAGCAGGTATTAGTGTATAAATGAAATTAAAATAGGTACGAAAGTGAATGGAGATTTAAATTACAAAATGGTCTCTCTCTCTCTCTTATCTTGACAACAATTAACATCGTTGATCTCTCTCAGAAGAAAAGAGAAAAAAATGCGGTACGCGAGTGAATGTTTCTTAGGCGTTACCCGTCTCCCCCCCTCCCACAATTTTATTACTTTTTGTACAAGTTATAAAAAAAACAAAAAGCTTTCTGCTAGAAATTTTCGATTAGTTTCGAAACAAAAAATTATTATTTCGAATAGTTTACAAAAAAAAAAAACAAAACAAAACAATCGGATTAAAGGTTATTATTAATTTAAATTTTTTAATAATTTGTTATCTAGTTTTGATAACCGACAACTACAACAACACGCACGCACGCACACGCACACGCACACATACAAACTAGAAAAAAATTTTTTTTTTAAAAAAAAATATTGAATAAATAATCGAATCGTTTGAAAAACGATTAATTTCTCACGATCGACTCTCGACGACGACGACGATTTTATTTAAACACGAAACAAACATTTCGCCACAAAAATTGTGACCGCAACAAACAAACAAAAACTCACGGATAGATTAATAACAACAACAACAAACAAAAATTCATATCGAAACGAATAAATAATAAAATTAAAAAAATATTCAATAATAATAATAATGAAACGAGAATGTAGAAAAAAAATTATTATTATTATTATTATTATTATTAATAAACATAGCGATTGGGAGTTAAGTTGTGACGGTGGGCGGTTATTATGTTGGTTACGAAAACGTTTTTATTGGTTGTTTGTCGTACCTGAACCTGTAAACAAAAATTCAACTGGTTTCTTACTCTCTCTCTCTCTCACTCTTTCTCTCGTGAATCTCTCTTCTTATTTTATCGTTTAACGTAACTACCTGGTTTGATTTTTTGTTTCAACGTCATCATCATCATCATCATCATCTTTCTATTTTTTTCCATTTTGTTCTATTTTGTTTTTCTTTGTGCGTATTCAACGACTTGATGATCCCTCCTACCATCTTTAACATCTCGTTTTTCTTTTTTTTTTAAAGAAAAAAATTTCCACGTTCGCATGCGGTCGAATCCTATGAGATTTTTTAAAAATTTTCTTTCGTGGTTTTTATGTCACGTGACTTAATGACACGGCAGAAAAAAAAACGTGACGTGTTGGTTGGTATACATCCCTCGGTTAAAACTTTAGCGATTTGTTTTTTGTTGTTTTTTTTTCACGTCGAACCGTTTCTTCCTCATATTCTTTTACGATTTAATAATAATAATAATAATAATAATAATAATAATAATGATGATGATGATGATGATGATGATGATGATGATGATAATAATAATGATGATAATTTTATTGTTTCGATTTAATAATAGACGATAAATAAAAATATTGAATTTTTATTTTTCGACGGCAAATTAAATTTTATTATTGTTATTGTTATTATTATTATTATTAGATTAAAAAATTCAGTCGGGTAATGAGACTACAACTACTACGTGTCAGTAGAATGGATTTATCGATTTATTACGAAGAATCGATAACGCGTCTCATCTATAAAAAAAAAAAAAAAAAAAAAAAAAAAAAAGGAAGAAAACCAATGAAACTCGATGATTAAAAAAAAAAAAATCAGGTTTTTTTTTCTTCAAAGTTTTTATTATTATTATTATTATTATTATTATTATTATTATTATTATTATTATTATTATTATTATTATTATTATTGTTAGGTTTGTTTTTTCACTATTTAGCTTAACGTTATTTCCACCGTTTAATAAGTCAGCAGCATTTATAATCAGTTTTACGACTTTTTTTCTTTTTTTCCGGACAATATAATTTTAAAATTATTAAGAAGAAGTTTTAACAATTGATTTTTTAATGCCATCATTCGGAATTATTGCTAATTTTAATCGTTTTTTTCTCTCTCTCTCTTTACTCTCTCTCTCTCTCTCTTTCTCTCTCTCTCGTGAATATACGTATATATTTATAACTTTTTTCATTCGGGTTTTTTCTAACTGAAAAGAAATAAAAAAAAAACCAAGTGAGCACTATATACTTCTCTTACAAAATTAATTATTATTTCGAGTGAAAGAAAGAGAAAGAGAAAGAGAGAGAGTAAGAGAGAGAAAGTAAAAGATGATGAAAAAAGGAAAGCAGAAGAAGAAAAAGAATAAAAATCAATATATTTTTTTTGTAAATTTAACATGAACATAAATCAAATAGGTTCTCAATAAAAAGTTTAAAAGGCAAAAAAAAAAAAAGAAAAAAAAGCAGAAGTAAAAAAAAAGCAGAAGAAAAAAAAGCAGAAGAAAAAAAAAGTAGAAGAAATAAAAAAAAAAAGTTCTCTCTTCTCTCTGTTTTTTTTCCTTTTTCTTTTTCTTTCTTTACATTACCCGGAATAATATTAAAAAATTTATAAAAAAAAAAATAGGAAGAAAAGAAATGAAAATTGAGTTTTGATGTGTCGAGATGGAAAAAAAAGAGAGAGAGGAAGAGAGGAAGAGAGAGAGAGAGAGTGCGTGTGCGTGTGTGTGTATTTGAAAAGTTGATTTCTCTTCGGTATTATTATTAATAATTTATTATGGTGATAACCCTCTAAGATGAAATAGTTATCTACTGGAACAAACTTACACGAGTATTCTATCATAACCAGATGGTTTTTTATATGATTTATCTTGTTGTTAGAGTTTTCTCTCTCTCTCTTCTCCCCCTCCGCTGCAGCCTCCCTCGCTGGAGCCTCCGCCGCCGTCGACGACGACGACGACGACGACGTCGTCCCTTAAAGGCAAATACATGCGCATTCGAAAATGAAGGAAAGAAAATTTCTTTTTTTTTTTAATTTTTTTCTTACCGATTTTTTTTTGTTCCGTATCTCTCTCTCTCTCTCTCTCTCTCTCTCTCTCTTCTTTGTTTCTTTTATATTATTTTGAAATGATTTTTTTTTCGAATTGTTTAAATGAGAGAGAGAGAGAGAGAGAGAGAAAATACTTGTAAATGTTGTAAATATCTCAATTAGTACAGGTCGTGTGTGCGTATATATATACGTAAATATTTATTTATTTTTTTTTTAAAGTGAGAGAGAGAAAGAGAGAGAGAGAGAGAGAACAGCTGAATACGAAAAAAAAGAGTTTTAAGATGAAACGAGGAACCAATTCGAATGTGAAGCACGTTTTAAATGTTAAAATCGTTAATTACACATTAAGTTATACCGTAAACATGAACGGGTGAAGGAAAAACATTTCTTCGCCATTTTGTGCTATTTTTATAAAAAAAAAAAAAAAAAAAGTAAACGTTTCATCCGCACCGGCGGAATTTAAAAAAAAAAAATATCGTGTCCAGAACAGAGAAAAGTTGAAATGGCTAAAGCCACGTTTTTTTTTTTTTTTTTTTTTTTTTTTTTTGTATTCAATGATTCAATTTTCATGTTGGCAAAAGATTCGATGACGACGACGACATTGCTTTTTTTTTTGTTACCCTCCTCCCTCTTCCCCTGATTTCCTATTTGACTTTCAATATGATATTCGATTTTCTTTATTTCATCTCTCTCTCTCTCCCTCACACACACACTCTCTCTCTCTCTTTTTTTTTCTCTTTACATTTTAACTTCCCGTTCGAATAACATTTTTTTTTTGTTTTGTTTTGACAATTTTATTATTTTATATTTTACCGTGACGGAATACGGTAAGAAACAAGAGGGGGTGGGGAGGAATCCCTCCTCTTCGTGATAATAATGATGATGATGATGATGTTGATTTTTTTTTGGGGAAGGGAAAAAGAGAGTGAGTGAGAGAGTGAAACAAGGTAAAAATTTTGTTTTATTGAGTTTGTTAACATTTTAATTATAATAATAATAATAATAATTATTATTATTACCTGAATACTTGTGTGCGTGTGTGCGTGGGTGTGCGCACACCCACACTAAAAATTAAGGAAATAAATTTTTTTATTGTGAGTCGTTAAGAAAAAAAAAAAGCAAATAATGCGTGGGAATAAATTTGGAAATTTAAATTTATTTATTTATTGAAATGGGAGAAAAAAGTTTTTTTGCTTTCTGCTTTTTTCCAGGATGTTTCTTAATTTGTTTTGTTTTGTTTTCTTAAATTCAGGAAAAGAAAAAAATTATGGAGGAGGTGAGAAAATAATCGGGGATCCGATCGGTGGGAGTAAGAAAAATATTTTTTTTTTGTTGTTGCGCCGCCAACGTTTGAAATGATAATGATAATGATTTTTACGTGTGTTTTGATACGGTTTAAAATTTAAAAGGGAAAAAAAAGAGAAATTTTGTTTTTTTTTTTTTAAATGAAAAAAGGAAGAAGAAGGAGGAGAGAGAAAAGGAAGAAATAAAACGTTTGATCACCCTTTAAAATATGGTGGGAGGTAGGAGAAGGGGAGAGGAGGAGGTAATGGGAGGAGGTAATGGGAGGAGGAAGAAAACATTTAAAGTTTAAACTTTGGAATTTCAATGTTAGGGATGCTGTCCAGGGAGAAGTTTTATATCTGATTATTCTTTTCTTTAAAATCGAATCGATTGAAATTCTATTCAATTCGGACAATCGAAAATAAAAAAAATGAGGTAGAGGAGGAGGTGGGGGTGGGGTGGTAGTGAAAGATAAGCTGTGAAAAAGATTTAGAGAAGTTTTCTTTTTTTTTTTGTGGAAATAGAGAAAGAGTAAGGGGAGGGGAGAAAGAGATTTTTATCAAGTTTAAAAAGTGCTTTTTCCATTTCTAAAAAAAAAAAAAAAAGGATGAAAGGATGAAAGGAAGAAAGGAAGGAAAGGAAGGAAAAAAAAAATCTTTTAAATCGGAAAATTACCAAAGTTAGCAAGAGTGCGAACCCGTGACCTCTCAGCATGGCCTTTCACTTCCAGAGACACCCATTAATTGAAAAACGTTGTAACTCATCGCAGGAAAATGACTAGAAAGAGAGAGAGAGAGAAAGTTATCTCGGAGGATAATCGAAGAAAGGAGAAAAAAGGATGGAAGGAAAGAGGAGGGAGGGGAGGGGAAGAAGCTGTCGCGTGAAAATTCAATTCGGGTCCTTTACTTTAGCCGTTCGTATATAACCGTTAATAGATTTCCTGGAGTGATGGATAATCGTGTCTTTTTTCTTCTCTCTCTCTCTCTCTTCATAACTTTTGTTTTTTGAGGCTTCATCATTGTAACAACAGAAGCAAAAAGAGAGAGAGAGAATCTTTTTTTCGAATCGGTTTTTACTCCGTACCGTGAATTTTAATATAAAAAAAAAAAGAAAAAGGAGTCGAGTTTTTGTTGAAAAGTAAATGATGCGTTCGAAAGGAAAAAAAAAACTTTGTGAGAGAGAGAAAGAGAAAGAGAGAGTGAGAGAAAAAGAGAGAGAGAGAGAATGGGTATGAGAGAAAAGAGTCAAAAAGGGGGAGAAAAGAAAAATAAAAAAAACATTTTCCCGGAGAAAAATTTTCGCGGTGGAAAAGGAAACGAAGAGGTTGTAGTAGAGAGAGAAAAAGAGAGGTGATAGAGAGAGAGAGAGAGAGAGAGTGTGTTGTAAAACAAGGAGAGAGATGATTTTCTAATTTCCGAACTCCGATCTTTGACACTTGCATTTGACGTATCAAACGCTTTCATCGTAATTGAATTCTCATCCGAAAGAATAAATCATAAATTGAAACAAAAAATAATAATAATAATAATGTATAAATCTTACAAGAATGGAGGAGGAAAATCTGTGGGAAATCATTTTCACACGAGATTTACAAGAGTCATTATAAGTAATAATAATAATAATTTAAATCTTTCATTTTGTTCGAAAAACTCGGTTCGGATTTTTTTTTTTTTTTAATATAAATTAAATTGAAATTTTTTTTTTAATTAATTAAAAATCGAATCGTCGTCGATTTCGTTATCGAAAGGATCGATAAAATCGTTTTTTTTTTTCATACGATGACGTAGTGAGAGAGAGAGAGAGAGATAGAGAATCGATCGATAATCGAATTTAATTTTAATTTTAATTAATTTTCTTTTTTTTTGTTCACGCGTTTTCTTTCGTTTTTGTTTTAGGAGAGAAAAAAACGCGTCTCCCCAGTACCCCCTCCCTTCTTCCCACCTTCCTTTCTTCCTCCCCTCCACCCCTTCTCCTCGCGTAAGCCCTTTTTTTTGAAAAATGATAAAATTGGTGAAACATATGTGTGACCAATCCACCCCCTAGGACTATTATTGCTTATTACATTGACCCTTAAACGATCTTTCACCCTCTCTCTCTCTCTCTGACGACACACAATTGTTCGTTTCGAAAAAAAAAAAAAACGGTTCTATCAATAATAAAGAAAACAATCCGATTCTTTTTTATTTCAAACTATTCGAACTCCTCTCTCTCTCTCTTTCTCTCTTTCTCTTTCTCTCTCAAGTACCGTTTAGATGTTTTAATGGCTTCCTCTTTTACAGTAATACCAACCAACAGCTGGAGTTCATGAGATTTTTAATATTACAAGGATTTTATTCTTTTTTTTTTTTCTCCTCAGTTTTCTGAGTATAAAGAGAGAGAGAGAGTGAGAGAGTGAGAGAGAGAGAAAATAATTTTTCTTTTTTTTCGCGTCCGAATCATTGGGAATCGTTGTTTAATATTTTAACTTCCGGTATGGGATTTAAAAAAAAAAAAAAACGAGAATTGAATTTAATTTTCATTACGATTTCATAAAGATAAAAATTATCATTATTATTATTATAAGTTGGAAAAAAAGGGATGAAGATATATATTATGGAATAAACCACTGTGTGTAGATATTGTCCCATTGTGGGTTAATCAGCGGGATTTTTAAGTCCTCAAACCTTTTTTTTGTTGATAATTTACCCCTTTTTCAATTTTTTATTTTTTTGCCGAACCTTTTTTTGGGGTTGTTTACCTGACGTTTTAATAAATAAATTCGTTATGTCACCTTTTTTTTTTTTTTGACAATTTTTGCGAAAAAAGTGTGTGTGTCTGTGTGTCTGTGTGCGTGTGTTGTCATCACGAAAATTTTCACGGTGTCAAACAAACCTTTAACCTTTTTCCTCCTTTTTTTTCACATTGTCTTCAAGAAAGGGTTTCGTTTTTTTTTCCACGTAACTAATAAAATATTTATTAATCCTTTTATAAAGAGATTTCAAATTTGTAGAAAAAAAAAAGGAAAAAAAGGAAGGAAAAGGAATGGAAAAAATTACATAAAAGGGTTGGGAAATTAATTTTTTTTTATTTATTTTTTAAGGGTTGTGGGAATTTCGAGTTGCCGGGTTTTTTTTTTTTTGCAAAAATAATAATAATAAAAAAAGGATGAAATGAAAAAAAAATTTTTAAAGGCAAAAATTAAGTTTTTTTTTGTAAATATATTAAAGGAGTGAGATGTGAAGAGAGAGAGAGAGAGTGAGTGAGAGACAAGGAGGAGGATAAATCAAAAAAAAAAATTATTGGAAATCTAAATAACGGATTTTTTTTTTTTTGGATTTTCGTGAAAAAAACAGACAACCTTTTTATTATTATTATTATTGTTAAAAGTGAGGAAAAAAGGTTTCGAATTGAAGAATGTATAATTGAGCGTTTTTTTTAAATGTGACGTCACGATAATGGCGGCGGTAGTGGTGGGGGTAAAGGCGGATATGACGACGACGACGACACATTACAAAGAAAAATTAAAAAAAAAAAGAAAAGTTTAATTTGTTTCGTGTTTTCCCGTTTTTTTTTTTTTTTTAATTTAAAAAAAAAATAAAAACAAACAAACAAACAAACATTATCATAAGAAATTATCATTAAGACAAAGTTAGATTTTATCACATTTTTATTATTATTATTATTATTATTATTTTGTTTGTCGAGGGTGAAAAAAAAACGTCGTTTTTCTTATTTTTTTCTAGTTTTTTTTTATTTTTAATTATGACTACAAATTATTATTATTATTATTATCATTATTATTATTATGGTCGGAATTGAAATCGTGTCGAAACGTTTAAGGATATTATTATTATTATTTCGTAAAAAGAGTCTGTTTGTTTGTTTGATTTGATAAACGGGGGGGAAAAAAAAATCGAACCGACACAAGGTTTTTTTGATATTTTATCAAATCGTACCTGGGGGAAATTGTTAATAAAAAAAACCTTGAATAACAAACAACGATTAATTTTTTGTTGTAGATTGTTGTTGATTGTTGGCAAAAGAAACAAACGATTTAAAAAAAACTGTGTTTGTTTTTCGAATCATTAAAATATTAATGTCAAACGATTTGAAATTGTTTTTTTTTTTTTTTTTAAAGTTGGTACTTACACGTAAGAAATGTTTAATTCGTTTGTTAATTTTTAATAATAATAATAATAATAATAATGACGATGATAATAATAATATAATTTTTGTTGTTGTTGTTGTTATTGTACGAGCATTCGAACACGACAATTTATTATTAAAGTAGTGGGTGCTGTTACAAACAATTGAAGTGTAGAGTACGTGTGGGGGAGGGAGGGGGTAGAAGATGAATAAGTCAGTAAGTCAGGGTCGGAGAAAAGAAGAGAATACAAACGCAAAAATTGTCTTTTGTATAAACCGTTTGTTTGTTGTTTTGATTTGTCTGTTGTTGGATTCGTCGTCGATGAAAGCAGATGTTTTTTTTTTTTTTTTTTACTCACTTCCTATGTAAACCGCCCACCGATATTAAAATCCTCTCGTTTTTTTTTCGACCCTTTTGTCAACGGTTAACTTACGTAATTATCGGTTTTACCCTCCCCCCCCCGCCGTGGCGGGTAAACTCGCCTTAAGGGAAATACGAAAAAAAAAGCAGTTTTCTATGACTTGTTCTCATTGTTTGTTGTTGTTGTTGTCGTCGATATGAAACTGGAAAATATTCGCATTGCGTCCTTCCTTGTTCATAAGACGATACCCACTTGAACCTTTTAAAAAAGGTTCTTATACGTGTCATGATGATCGGATGAAGGGGTCTACAGGAAAAAACCCAAGTTTGGTCAGTCGGTTGTTTGTTTGTTTTATTTTTTGTTTTACCTAAAAATTATTATTATTATTAATAAACAAACAAATAAAAACAAAAGAATTTTTTTTTTTCGTAAGGGTCACGTTGTGAAATTAAAACAAAAAAAAAAATTACATAAAAGTGAAAGCGGAAAGGGGTTTGTCGTTTGTCCTTTTAAAACAAAAGATTTTTGGTCATTTTATAAAATGTCGTTGGTCGGTAATAATCAACTATTTAAAGTCCGAAAAAAAAAATTATTTTCATGAGAAATATCCGTTGAATTCGTTTGTTATTATTATTATTATTATTATTATTATTATTATTATTATTATTATTATTATTATTATTATTATTATTATTATTATTATTATTATTATTATTATTATTATTATTATTATTATTATTATTATTATTATTATTAATAATTTCCCAAAAGTCAACGAACGACAACCGACAACCGATGGATTTTTTTTTGTAAAGGTTTGCTTCGGGTCATTTCTTATTTTTTCAGGTCAAATGTGTCAGTCAATTTCGTAAGACGGTTAAACCTTTTTTCTTTTTTTTTGGCAACAAACAAACATTATCATATTTTTTTTTAGTATTATTATTATTAAATTGCGAAAATTACGGTTACGTAAAAGATAAAGAGAGAGAGAGAGAGGAGGAAAAGGGAGAGAGAGGGGAGGTTTTTTTTTTTAAAATAAAAATTGTCAAAAAAAAAAAAAATTTTTGGTCGATTGTTTTCGATTTTACAAGTGGTTGTCGGTCGGGTCACATCAACACAAATTTTGACAGTTAACAAAATTATTATTAATATTATTATTACTACTACTACTACTACTACTACTATTATTATTATTATTATTATTATTATTATTATTATTATTATTATTACATCACGAGTCGTTTTCGTTTAAAAACGTCTTTGGAAAAAAAATATAAAAAAAATTTAAATATATTTAAATATTACTTTTTTTTCCGTTTCGTTTCGTTGGCCGCCGCCATATTGGATTCATAATGATAATAATAATATATGTAATAATAATGACAATAATAATAATAATAATACACGATAAAAATCAATATCAAAGATAAATTCTTCTTATGCGAAATGAAAAAAAAAATATTGGATTACTATTATGACTTTTTTCTTCTTTATTAATATATAATACATCTTTTTTTTTCTAAATCCACGTCGTAAATCATAAAAAATAGTTCCACGACAAAAATAAATAAATAAATAAATTTTAAATTCGTATTTTAATATTTATTTATTTATTTTTTCTTTTGCTACCGTGTAAATAAAATGAGTTTGAATGTGAAATAAGGGATGAGAAAGAAAGAGAGAAAGAGAGTGAGAGGGGGGGTGAAACGTGTCAGGTAAATCCAAAAGGAAAAAGTTTGCGTAATAATGACGTAATCATTTTAAATCTTGTTCGCGCGCGAGGGAAAGGGGAGGGGGAAGAATGAAGGAAAAAAACAAAGACACGAAGTTATATACACCGCGTAATGAAGATTTGTACAAACATCGTAATATAATGGGGAGGGGGTGAAATGACACCTTCGGTGTTGGGGTATAAAATTGAGTTATAAAAAAAAATAAATAACCTCCCTCAAACTCCCCCCGAAACCCATTCCTCCCCTTTTTTTTCATTTCATTTTTTTTTATTTATTTCACCCGTCGTTGTTGGGTTTTATTTTTTTTTCATCTGGAAAAAAATTCGTCGCAAATACGGTAAATGTTTTAAATTAAAAAACAGAAGCAGAAGCAGAAGAAAAAGTAGCAGACGAAAAAGCAGAAGAAAAAGTAGCAGAAGAAAAATAAGCAGAAGAAATAGGAAATTTCAAACCGTGGAATTTTTCTTTCCATTTAAGTCGTCCACGTTGTTGTTGTTCTTGTTGTTGTATGTTTTATTCATCTCGGATTGATAATAATAATTTTTTGTTGTTTGTTTTGTTATCGTCGACCATAATCATTTTTCACGGGATTAATGTTAATTATTATTATTATTATTATCATGTGATATGTCACATTATATGGACTAAAAAATTGTTTTAAAAAAAAAATTTTTTTATCGCGTTTAATTTCACCCAATAAGATCGTCTTCCGGCTTTCTCAGCCTTTGTCCCTTTTTTTTTTTAACAAAAAAAAAATATTCTCAGGAGATTTTTGATCGCTTTGTTTATGGGTAAAAAGATATTGGTGGTGGAGAGTCATCCGCAACAAACAACAACCAAAGAATCAGTTTACCAACAAACATTTTCTAATAGGAAATTCCACATAGTGAAAGCGACAGCAACAACAACAACAACAACAACAAGAAAAAGTTTTGTAATTTTTTTTTCTATTATAATTAGATTTTTAAAAAAAAGAAAATCTCGGATGTGCGTGTGCGTGTGCGTGAGTGATATACCAGATGTGCGTTTTTACGTAGTAATTGTTACGCGCACGCGTTTACTTCCTGTTAATATAACCGTCGTAAGTGAATTTTCCTTTTTTTTTTTAAATTTTGTTTTGTTTGTTGATAGTTTTTGCGGAATGGACGACAAACGGACGGACGGAGGGGGGAGGGGGTAAATTTTTTCTTCTTCATTATTTCTTTCTCAATATAACCGATCTTTAACGCGTACAAAAAAAAGAAAAAAGAAATAAAAAGATTTTTTAACAAAAGGAGGAAATCATTTGTTCTCAACGACTTATACATTACGATTACATGCTTTTTAATATCAACTTCCGCTCTTTCGGACTTCTTTTTCCCTTTACCATACGTATCAACAGGCATCGTATTAATTTTTTTTGTCAAATTAAAAATCGTATTTAGCTTAAGGAGATTTTTGTAATCGGGAGAGAGAGAAAGAGAGAGAGAGAGAGAGGGCTCACACACACAATACATCAAAAAAAATATAATAATAATCATTGAATTTTTAACCGATGACTTCTTTTTTTTTTTAATTTCTGCATTCTTTCCTTTTATAACAATTTATCTGATTATTTTACTTATTATTATTATTATTATTATTTGAATCAATGGACCTTTTGATTTTTTTTTTGACTTGCTTGAATGATAATGAGACACCAACTGCTGAGATGAGATTCCGTTACTCCAGTTTAAATTTTTTTTGATTGACAAGAGGAGATCGCGACCTTTTATATAAAAGTACCTCTCTCTGTCTCTCTCCCTCTCTCTCTCTCTTCCCGGAATTTTCGTGCTGAGAAATTTGTCGGTTTATTTTTCCCTAAATCCAGGAATCGTCGAAAGGTTTTATCACAAAATTCGCTGATAAGAAACTAAAAAGAAAGAAAGAAGGAAAACGCTGAAAAAATGCGCGAAAAATTATTATTATTATTATTCAAATGAGGAATTTTAATTTCGAAAAATCGTTATCATTATCATCGTCGATTGATAAGAAAATTTGGAGAAAAAAAATGAGAAAATTTTTTTTTTTTTTTGGATAAAAAACCGTTACCGTTAATTTACAATTATTGTCAAAAATAAGTAGAAAAAGAAGAAGAAAAAACGTCATTTCCGGTATCGACTATTGACGAAATAACAATACATAACGATTTTTAGGTAAAAAAGGGATGAAACCGGTAGTAGTAGTAGTAGTAGTGGTAGCTTTGTGTGTGTAATCAAACAGAAATAATAATAATAAAAAATGTAACAAAATAAAATCAAAGAGAAAAAAAAAAAGGAAAAAAAAAACTCCTGAGGATGTGAAAAAATCATCCAAAAGGTAAATATGGGGTCACGTTAGATGTGTAAAAGATCACACAATGGAAAGATGCCTATTGTGATGCTGGACCCGCGTGGACACCTTAATAATAATAATAATAATTTCGAGGACAACTTTTTGCTCTTTTTTTTTTTCTCTTTGATAGACAACTTTGACTAACACATCATTCAATCAGGTAATTTTAAAAAAATTCCTCTCTCTCTCTCTCTCTGTCTCTCTTTTCTTTTTTCGTTTCTCTCTCTCTCTCTCTTTATTATTATTATTTTCTTTATATCACTGCCACTACTACCGATTCATTCCGTTGAGAAGAAATTCGAGTCAAAAAGAAAAAAAAAAAATTCCAATGGTTCTTTAATGATGTTACAATTGTTGTTTGTTGTGTGATGGTGCGCGTTTGTTCGTTTGTTGAGAAGGAAAAGTTTGTTCCTTTTTTGCACGAAATTAAAATACCAATTATAACAATAATAAAAAATTAAAATGTGTACATATATTTTGCATAATTCTATTATGCATAAAAAAAAAATGTTTGCATAGATAATAATGTTGTCAACCCCCTCCCTTCCTCCCCAACCCCCGTATCTCTCCCTACCCTTTTTCCTTTTTTGTCGTGGCATAAATTTATAAAAATATGACAAAAAAAAAAAATTTTTTTGTTTGGTTTTTTGTCGAAAAGGCAAGTTAATGAGAAAGGTTTACAGCATGACGTCGTCATAATATATATATTCACGATTTTTTTTATTATGCTAAAAAAGTATTTTGAATAAACCGTCGTAATCTTCTTGTTTGTTGTTGTTGTTGTTGTTGTTGCTATTGTTGTCCTTTCTCGTCTTAAAAAAAAAAATATTTAATTGTAAATTTTTCTCGAGGAAAAAAAAAATTCGGAGAAGGAACAAACGAAGTTATTTTTTTTTCTTATTTTTTTCTTTTTTCTGACGACCGGTATCGAACGATATATCGAAATATTATCGTTCGATATTATTAAATAATAATTTTTTTTTAAACAGAGTCAATAAACGCGGGGTTCGAATGTATAATAAAAATAATAATTAATATTTATTATTAAAAAAACCGTCAAATTTAGGGGGGGGGGGATAAAAATAACGACAATGACAACAATCGGAGATTTCCGTTTGTTTTTTAACAAACGACAAACGGTAGACGAGGAGAATCAACCCAAAAAGTAGATCGTAATAATAATATTCATAATTTTTTCTCTGGATTCAAATGATCGATTTCAATGTTTTTTTTTTGTTTGTTTCAATTACTACAACCCCCAACGATACGTTTGATATGCATGACAAAAAAAATCGTTTAATGAATATTCACCACCCCTTGGCTCCCCTCGACCTCCCCCCGCACCCTCTACAACCCTCGGAGACAATAAAAAGAAAAAAGGTTCCACGATGTGATTTTTTTTTTTTTTAAACTTATCAATATTAATCGATTGATTTGATGGGATTTTGACAGTTGATACGGTTGTTTCACAACACACAACACTTAAAAACAATGCATTAAAAAATATGAATAATAATAATGATAATAATGTGTAACGCGGCAAAATTTTAAAAGACTAAGGGGTGAAATAATTTGTTACCCTTAACCGCCGCTACCGAGATATTATTATTATTATTACTACTACGGCGGAAGTTAAATAATAATTCCCTCTTAAGAGAAAGAAAAAAAGTTTTTGATTAGATTTTTTTTTTTCTTTTCCTTCTTCTTCCTCCATTTTTTTTTTTTTTAGACAGTTGGGATTACTTACAAGTCAATCATTTGCAAGGATGCGACAAAAAAAAAAATTTTTTTCTTTCGGGTAGGGTCAATTATAAACGAATTTAAAAGGGTTTTTTTTGGGGTTAAGTGTTTTAACATAATAATAATAATGGTTTATTGTTCTTTAATTTGCCGTTTATTATTATTATTATTATTATTATTCGTGGATGAAGATTGTGTTTGTACATATCAAATCGTTTGGTTTATATGATGAGTTGTTGTCGTGATTGGGTAGTGGTAGGGGGATGTACCTGAAATATCGCGAATTCTGTCGTGTAGAAAAATAAAAAAGAAGGGGAGGGGAATGGGGGGGAGCGAATTTTTTTTTTTTTAACGGATCGATTCGAAATGAAAAGAAAAGATGGAAAACAATGGAAAAGTCATAATCGAGTAGAAATGTCGGTTACGAAATGAAAAAGAAAAGAAGAAAAGGGAGGTAAAAAACGTTTGGAATTGTTTTCTCCACGGGGAGCACAATGAGTGAGCACACAATGAAAAACGGAAGTGAGTCCTTTACCACATCATGGAATTTAAGTAAGTCCGGAGCTGTTGTTCATCTCCCCTCTATCTCTCTTTTTCTATTTCTCTCTCTCTCTCACTCTCACTCTCATTCTCTCCCCGAAAAAACGTCATAAGTGGTTAACAAGAGATAATAATTGTAATGCTTTTAAAGAGGAGGCCAATCCAAAAAAAAAATTTATTCTTCTTCTTTTTCTGTTGGAAACAAAGTTTGGCTCTTAGCTTAATGGCCCAAAACTTTTTGTATGCGAGTCGAGGGAGTGTACAATCGACAAAGGGACGAGGGGGAAGAGGGAGAGAGGAGGAGGGGGTTTTGGGTTGTAGTTGTTGTAATCTCACATCGTTACTCTCTCTCCAACTTTTCCATCCTTTTCTTCACCTTTTTTTTTTCCTTTCTTCTCTTCTTCTTTTTTTTTCGAATAAAAATATTTAACCGAAAAGGAATTCGAAAAGTTTTCAGGAAAAAGAGGAGGAGGGGATGGGGAGGGAAAGGGAGAGGTAGAAACGAAAGGGGATAAAAAATTGATTCCGGTGTATTTTTCATTTTGATGTGGAAAGAAAGAGAAAAACCACAAAAAGAAAAGTTTTCTTTTTATTTTTTTTCTCGGAATACAAAAAACGGAAAAAAAAGGAAAAAAAACCACGAGGAAAACTCAGCAGAAACAGACGTGACTGACTTTTTCCTTTCCTTTCCTTTTTTATTCCTTTGGCAGGCAAAAAGAAAAAAAAAATTTTTTTAAAAGTTTTTTTCTCGGTTCGTCTTAAATTTTCTTACCCGTATTATTATTATTATTATTATTTTTTTTTTTTTTATTTTTTACTCGTTTTTTCTTTTTCCGCCACTGTTCGTTTTTACACTTTCAATCCACTTTTCCCTGTTTTTTCTTTTTTCTCCAAGTTTTTCCACCTTGGAAGTTGAAATTTTCCCAGCCTTTTTTAGTTCGATTTTTATTATTATTATTAATATCAGCGTGTTATTTTCTTTTTCGATTTTTTTGGTTTTTCTCTCTCTCTCTCTCATTTGGAAAATGAATTTTTTATTTTTTATTATTAAAGTTTTTTTTCTTTTGTTTGTTTGTTTGTTTTTCATCTCTGAGTTCTTCATTTCGATAAAAAAAAAATAAAAAAGAAAAAAAGATTTTTTTAGTTATTTATTTATTTATTTTATGTAAATAAAAACGTTAATAACGTTATAAACTCGTTGATAAATTATTATTATTATTATTATTAATTGGAAAAATTTTTACCGGATACGGAAGTTTAAATTTTTTATTTTAAAAATTAAAAAATTTAAAAAAATATTTGTGTTTGTACGTAATCAAAATCTTCCCGTTGGTGTGTGTGTGTGGTAAAGAGTTTTCAACCCCTAAAATTCCGGGATAGAAATTTTTGACTTCAAAAAGGGATGCTGCTTTTTAAAAAGGGTGGGGGAAACTAACTCCTCCCTAATCCCCGCCTGATGTTTTCTAGACGTGCAACACAGATTTCAACCCCCGGTGCACACTTCTTACTTATTTCTCCTAGTGATCACGTCGATCGTCGACATTTTTTACTTTTTTTTTATTTTATTTTTGTTGAAATTAAAAATAATAATAATAATAATAATAGTTTCGTGTTGTTGTAATAATGTTTTAGTTTTTTTGTTTGTTTGTTTGTTTTTGATGTTGTCGTTTGTTTGTAATTGTGTTTATTTTTTTATTTTTATTTTTTTTTCGAGAGAGAAAGAAATGAAGTAAGGAAAACTTTTTATACGATTTATTAGTTTAGTGATTACGATGATGATGATAATAATGATGATAATATTTTTTTAAAAGTACGTAATGTTGTAAAAAACTGCGGAAACTTTTTGACGTACCTTTGCGGGGGTTGCTTTTTTTTTTTTTTTAAATTTTTTTAACAAACAAGAAATGTTATTTAAATAAATTATGATTCGGTTATGCAGAAGCCAAAATGAAATTAATATTTTGGACAAACTCTACAACAAAGGTAAGTAAAATACAAACGCAACAATTTTTTTTTGAATTTTGGCGGGAATGATAGTCGAGGGGGTGGTGGTGGTGGCGACAGCGGCGGTACTAAGAAAATTCGAAAGAACAAATAAGATGAAGGAGGAGTGTAATAGTGGGAGGGAAAAGATTTTCATTTTTCGGGAAAGTTTAAGAAAAAAAATGGCTCCCCGCAACCGTCGTCGTCGTCGTCTTACCACCGCCGAATTATTATTATTATTTTCATTTTAAAATCACGCACGTTGATAACGCGCGTTTTTTTTTCCACCTCCCATTTTTCTATCCAAAGTCGTAAAACACTCGTAATTCGAACAAGTGAGAGAGAGAACCATTTTGATTTTTAGGCTTTTCTTTATATCTGAATTTTTTTTTTATGACTTTTTGAATATCATTATTATTATTATTATTATTATTTGCATTTTAAACAAAAGATCTTTTGTTTAAAAAAAAAAAAAGTTTTCCATGCTAACAACGATTTGTTAACAATAATAATCTTTTTTTTTTTTTTTTTGTTTAATATTTTCATAATGGATAATTGATTTTTTTTTTTTTTACGATTTTATCACGAAATAATAATAATAATAATAAGAAACGTAGCGAAGAGGACGAGGGTTGGGTTGGTGAGGGGGAGGGGAATGGCTAAATGGGGAAAATGAAAAGAAAAACGAATCGGATTTAAAAATTTTTTTGCCGAAAAAAAAAAAAATTCAAGTTCAAGGACGTTTGAAAAAAAAATCCCTCACCTGGAATTTAAAACGCGCGCCCGTCACCTGATATCCGTGTGGGAAAAACATGACGAAAAAAAATCGGGATTTATCTGTCAACTCATGTGTCTTCATTTGCTGACTCGGGGAAAAAGATATAAATGTCGGACGAGGAATGAAAAACGAATCCCCATTCCAGGTATTAAATTACGATAAGGAAAAAAATCTCCAGAATTCACACGAAAAATGAGTTGGAGATAATGAAATCTCTCGCGCGTTCACTTGTTTTTTCTAATCGTCGTGACAATGATAAAGAGACCATCCGATTATTATTATTATTATTATTAATAGCGATAGCGATGGTAGTGATGATGATGATGATAATGGCGGCGGCGACTATCCCCTGGAAGAACCCTCGAATCACGTACCACTCGTTAATTTTTATTAGTTTTTGCGTGTCGAATTTTTACGATCGTTCGGCACTTCTGATAAAGTACAAAAAAAAAAAAATCGTTTCAAAAGGATACCAACACCATCACCACCACCTCTACCACCGCCACCGCCATCACTACCGTCACTACTGCCACGTCAAACAAACTTTTCGTAAAGTAAATAAATATTATCGTCGTCATGATTATTATTAATAATAACAATAATAAATTTCTGCAACTATGTTTGTCAAAGCCCCCTCCCCTCTCATTCCCCCTAATCTCTCTCTCTCTCTCACACCCCACTTCCTTCTTATTTTTTTTTTCGTGCGGAACAAGAAGAAGAAGAAGCTCGGTTAAAAAAAATTTTTTTTTTCTACATGACCAATATTTTTTTTCTCTCTCTCACTCTGACCCCGGAGTGAATGATGATTGATTGGCCTTGATTGATTGATTGTCTTCGCCCTCTTCGGTCGTTAATTGATTTCTTATGTACGGAAATTTATTTATGAAACATAAATTTTATTCGCGGAAAACGATTCCGAGTAGTAGTAATAATAATAATAAATTAAACGACGACAACAACAATAAGAATCATTTTTTTCTAAATCGAAAATGTTTAAATTCACTCTTTTACCGCGAAACAAACTCGTACAATTATCATTATTATTATTATTATTATTATTATTATTATTATTATCATCATCATCATCGTAGCCGGTGATTTAACAAAGATGTTCATTGTTAAAAGGGGACCGTTCGTGTCGTTTGTTCTTCTAAGAAAAAAAAAAAATGATTCGTTAATTTTAAAAGGATTTAAATAAAAATCGTCGATAATAAATCAATAATAATAATAATAATAATTGTTTATTTAATAATAATGATAATAATAAGGGTTGTAGACGAGTTTTTTCTTTTTAAATTCAATGAATTGTAAAATTACTTGCGGATGTTTTTTTTTTTTTTTTGGTAAATTTAAATCCTCGAAATGATGAGAAGGTTTAGTTTTTGACCTTTTATTATAATCTATCAAGATTTATTTTTGACTTCTTAGAAAAAAGCGAATTGTTAAAAGATAACAACAAGTACCTAATTCAGGTTCATACCTTTTTTTTGTACGAAAATTCTTTGAACCTTATCAGGTGCGATTTTTTTCTTTTTTTTTACGTATAAATAATATTTAATACAGAATTTGTTTATTTTTGAACAAGAAAAAGAAGGAAAAAAAATTATTATTATTATTATGTTTTTGTTGACAGAAAGCAGCGAAGAAGAAGAGGTCGATTGTGACGTCACAACAACACAAAGTTCCGAAGAGGAGGAAGACGAAGAAGAAGAAGAGGAATTAATTGTTAAAATGACGAGAGGTCCTTCGGTTGAATCGACGACAGAAACATCGGAAGATTTGTCGATTCGACGACGACGACGAGGACAACAACGAGTATCATCATCATCATCATCACAACAGGGAGGAGGAGGACTTCCGCAAGATTTAACGATAGTGAAATTAAAAGAAGAAGAAGAAGAAAATAAGAGAGAATTTTATAAGAAAGAAGATGATGGAAGAGATGATGTAAAAGACGAACGTAACGGAAAAATTATTTCCGATAGAACCAAGAGAAAAAGTGACGAAGAGAACGGAAACGGAAATGACGACAACGATGATGACGAAAACGTCGGAAACGGTGAAAAGAAATTAAAAACCGACGTGGTTGTAGTTGTTAATCGTACGAATGAAAATTCATTACCCGCGACTGATCTCACGGAAAAACGTTTAAGTTTGAGAAATGCGATGCCGATGACGACGACGACGACGCCGTCGATGCCGTCGACATTTCGAAATCCCGACGATTATGACGTTTCAACGAGACTAAGATCGTCGTCGAACGGAAATCACGTGGATTTATTATCGAAAACTCTCATACGTGGAATTCCAAAAGAACTTAAAGTAAAAGAACCCGGAAGAGGAGTTTGGGCAAGAGAAAAAATACCAAAAGGTACTAGATACGGTCCTTTTTTTGGAAAATGGGTTTCGGATCCGATCGATGGAAGATACGCATGGGAGGTAAGTTAATGCCACGTTTTTTTTTTCTTTCTCTCTCTCTCTCTATATCTCTCTTTCTCTTTTTTTTGCGAATGAAGAAATCAATTTTTCGTTTTTTTTCCATCCCTTCGAGTTAAATGAACCGAAACCACGACGACGAAGGAGGGATGCGTTTTATCCCGGTAAACGTTTCCGGTTATTTTTTTTTTTTTTTTGAAAAATTATACTCGTTATCATAACCGGTTTTTCTTTCCTTTTTTTTTTTTGCTTATTTTATAGTTAATATAGAAAAACTAAAACTAAAGTAAAAAAAAAATAATTTTTTATCGAAAAGGCAAAAATTCAATGTCAGCTTTTATTTTTAATTCTTTTTATTAACAAAAAGGAAAAACCTTTTGAGGTTTTTCCTTTTTTTTTCGGGTCGACGTTAAGAGAACGTGAAGTTTTTGAAATAAAACTAATTTTACTTTTTTTTTTTCTTTCTTTCTTTTTTGAATTTATTTTGTTAAACGAAGTAAAAATAAATTTTTTTTTCTCGTGTGCGTGTGCGTGCGTGTGCGAATCGAATACCCAAAAAAAAAAAAGAAAATTTTTTTTTGGCGCGTGCGCGCGCCTTTCTTAAAATTTTTTTTTTTTTTTAGTACATTAACGAATAAAAATAAGATTTGTAATAATAATAACGTCGTGCCTTTAGAAAAGTTAAAAAAAAAAAAAGGAAATTTTTTTTGCGACACAAACAAAATTGCGAGGGTAAATGAGCCGTAAAATTTTTTTTTTTTTTTTGAACATTGAATCAAAATTAAAATAAGTCGTAAACCTTTTAGGGATATGAATGATGCAAATGTTGCCAACCCTTCCGCTCTAATTATCTCTCTTTTTAACCCCCCTTTTCCCTCCCCTCCCATTTGAAATTTCAAAACATTGCATTTGCCTTCCTTTTTCTAACGCCTTTTATTTTATTTTTATTATTATTATCATTATTTTATTTAATTGATTTTTTTTTTCTTATGGAAAGAAGGGAAAAGTCGGTGACTTTTCACCCCTACCCCTCCCCCTCTCCGCCCCCGCCCAATCGTTTTTTTTATTTTCCTTAACCCACCCCTCCGGGTAAAACTTTTTCGTGGTAGCATTTTTTTTTGTTTCTTCTTCTTTTTTCTAATTTTCAAAGGAAATGATGTGAAAAAAATGAAAAAAAAAGAGTCAAAAAGGAAAAAAGGAAAAAAGGAAAAAAAAGGAAGGTAATCGTGCAAAATATGAAATGGAAAAAAAAAAAAAGTTTGAGTCTCCCCGAAGTTATTATTGATGTTGGACAGCGGTTATTAGGTCGTACATCATCGTCATCTGTTGGTGATGGTATTCCTTTTGTTTTCATTTGTCCTCTCTTTCTCTCTCTCTCTTTCTCTTTCTCTTTCTCTTTCTCTTTCTCTCTCTCTCTCTCTCTCTCTCTCTATCTCTCCCTTTTATTTTTTTTTCCTTTATCATTTTACATGTCGAATGTTAAATTGGGGTCAAAGTCACATTTTTCAAATAATTTTAAACTTTTTAAACTTTCATATAATAACTATTAAGAATGACTTTTAATTTTTTTTTCCTTTTCCATTTTCCGAACACAAAACATGGTTGGTTGTTGCCAACATAACGCCGACAAACTTTCGAATAAAAATTGATAATGATGATAATTGTTTGTCTGTTGTTTGTTTGTTTACGTCAATTGTTTATTTTAAAAATTTTTAATTCCCCAGCCTTCCTCCGGACTTTCGATTACGTCACTCTCTCTCTCTCTCTCTCTCTCTCTCTCTCTTTTAAAGTTTAGATAATACCTGAAATTTGAAGAATTATTATCATTATTATTATTATTATTATTTACGTAAAAGAAAGAAAGAAAGAAAACAAAAACTTCTTTATGTCGTTCAAAAACTAGACTACACAAAAAAAAATCGTTAAACCTTTTTTTTTTTATTGCGTTTCAAATCAAAAAAAAATTTTATTCTCGTAATGTTGGCAAAACGGAAATTATTATTATTATTATTAAACATTTATTAACATTTAAGAACAACAACAACGACAACGAGGACAACTTTCTTAAAATAAAAAACAAGGGGGGAGGGAGAAAAGGTTTTCCCTTTTGGAAAATTTCACGAAAAGTTTTTCCTTTATTTATTTCTTATAACATTGTATAAAGTTTCTTAGTTTATTATTATTATTATTATTATTATTATTATTACTATTATTAGAGGAAAATTTCGTTGTTTTTTTAAAAATCATTATTAGGTAATAATGTTCTCCTCACACTCTTTTTTTTTTTTTTAAACAATCGCGACCGTTGGTCTCGTTTTGTTTTGGTGACAAACACAAAATTTTATTGAAACGGAAAAAGGAAAATTCTAAAATTTACAAACGCGTTTATTATTTAAAAAAAAAATTTTTTTACTCTATGACCAACCGAAAAGTTTAATTAAGAGAGAAATATACGAACGGGTAAAATGCGTTCTGGGCGAAACGCGCCCAATTTAAATTTTTAATAAACAATATCTGAAAACTCTTTTGCACAAACACACGCGCACTCACGCACTCGCACGCACATCGGGAGAGAAAACATTCATTGACAGTTGGATAAAACGAAAGTTTACGAGTTTTAGATTAAATTGCCCTCGAGGTTGTGAGGAAGTCAAATCACGAGAGAAAAAGGAATAATAATTTTCTATTGCTCTCTTTATTCTCTCTCTCTCTCTCTCTCTTTTCCTTTTTTCCTTTGTGAAAAGTAAGAAAGGAAAAATAGTGTTTAAAAAATTTTCTCTTTACAAGATTCGGTTGAAGATTTTTCTTTTTTGTGTGTATGTTTTTACACAAGGATTGTTTTAAACACAAACGAGGGGAGGGGGTGGGGGGTCAAAGCGAAATAATAATAATAATAATAATAATAATAATTCCGTTTCATTTGAAAAACTTTTTGACGGATTTAAATTCGTTTTTTTCGAAAACTCCATTTACGTGTTTGAATTGATAAAACATCCCTTATCATTAATCACATCCACTCCTTTGTTTCCCTTATTTTTAACCAATTATTTAAACACAAAAGTCAATTTTTCCCCCCCTACTACCCCCCTTCCTTTATTCGTTTTTTTTTTATCAAGAAAAGATAATGGTTTTTTTTTTTTTTTTTATTTGTTTGTTTGTTTGTTTGTCTTCGTTTTATTATTCGCTGACTGATGGACGGACTCAATGTTTACAAACATTTCGATTCTCTTCCCTTTTTATTTTTTTTTGTAATATATATAATTTCTTCTGCTCGAAACGAGACGATCCTTTCCAAAAAAAACGTTTCTCCCCTCCTCCCCAGTCCTGGAACAAAATAAAAAAATCGAGTAAAGGAATCAAAGCATAACCATTTGATTGGTTACGTTTTTTTTTTTTTTTTTTTTTTTTAATTCTTCCGGTCCTGAATGTTGAGACAATGGTTAGAAACGTGACTTTTCCATGTCTTCGTCAACTGTCTCATAATGTTTATATTTTATGTCGCATTACTGTTAGAACATAGTTATTCTATTATGTTATTATACGTTTGACCTTTTTCTCTCTCTCTCACTCTCTCACTCTCTCATGCTTGTTAAATTTTTTTATTTATTTATTTATAAATATATATAAATGCGTATAATAAAAAAAAAAGAAAGAAAAAGTTGTTGTTGTTGTTGTCGTTCGGTGTATGAGTGAGGGTGGGTCTGGATTCGAAAACGAACGTTAAAATTTTAAAAAAAAATTATTTATCGTCCGTTATTTATTTATTTAAAATAAAAATGGCGTCGACGCGAGAAAGTAAACAATTTAATTTTTTTTTTTTTGTTGTTTTAATTATACCGGAGCACGTGGTTTACGTTTAAAAGACATTAAAACTCGCACGCCGCATCATCATCATCATTATCATCATCTTCGACGTGGTTAAAGATGTTTGTCTTTATACACGTGCCGTGTCACGCTTCGCGTCATTTCTTATTACACGTATTTATTTAAAAAAAAAATTCGCTCTTGAATTTTCGATTCGAACAAACCGGTGGCTTCTCTTTTAAATCCCTTCATCATCCCACTTCTCTTTGTCTTTCTCTCTTCCCACCCACTCCCCACCGACCCCCCAATGGGAAAAATAAATGAATAAGATTGTTTGTTTGTATCTTTTGTTTTATATACAAACGAATCGATAGTTTTTCCTCCAAATTATTGCGTTCCATTCATAGGCAAAAGTTACCAAAAAAAAAAAAAATTTTTTTGTTCGACCACGCCTTATGCTATCCTATCCTCGTTTGTGCCTTTTTTTTCATCTAACCTCGTGAACTCGGTTTTATATTTGAGATCACGTTCTGTCTGTCAACCATTTCCTATATATCTTATGGATGTTATAAGACGACGACGCACTCGCTCACGCACTCACGCACACCATCCAAAGTAATGACGAGGGTCGGTTATTTTTTAATGCCGTATTAAATTAAATAGGGAAACGTAATTTTTTATTCTCAGAACGACGGCAATTGGTTCCAGTCAAATGTGGGTTAAATAAAATAAAGAAACACCGACGGGCGGACAAACAAACAAACAAATAAACGGACAAACAGACGGATGGTCGAACGGACGGATCGGGACGAACGTATAGTTTTTAAAGTATTATTTTATTAATAAGGGAGGTGTAAAACATTAAAAAAAATTTTTTTTTATTAAGTCTCGGATATATATAATATTTTCAGGGTTAAAGGGGTGGTTTTTTGTTCTAGAATCTTCTCTTATTTCAAATAAACCGTTGCATGATTTTTGAACATAAATATTTTTCAAACGATTCACGGGTGTTGCTTTTTAAATAAGTCATAAAAACTTTTTTTTTTTTTAAAAAAGGTTAAATAATGATAATTATCTTGTTTTTACTCCCTCACCCCCTCCCTTCCTCTTTCTGTTTCGGAAGAATCGAAATTTCTAGAGAAAAATAAAAAAAAAATTATACTCATATTAATATAATAATCGAATGAGAGAAAGAGAGAGAGAAGGAAAATTGAAAAGATGATTGATCGTGGAATTAACATCACTCGAGTGAATCCGGAACTTTATCCCGACAAGGGAAGGAAGGAAGGAAGGAAGGAAATTTGGGAAGAAGGGGGAAGAAGGGAGGGGGAGGGGAAACAAACACATGTCCGCAAATTTTTCACTCAATTTAAAATTTAATTTTCTTTAGAGTTTTTTCTTCTTCTCACTCCTCCTCCTTCTCTCTTCATCCTTTTTCTTCGTAATAAAGAGAAAATTTCGGTGGAAAAAAATTCCCGTTTCCGGTTAAATTATTAAAAAAAATTTATATCATCAAAGGGGAGAAGGGGATTTTTTTTGCTGTTGCTCCTCCACTTGAAACAATAATAAAAAGGAGAGGATGAAATTATCCGTTCGGGTGAGTGGCCCCGCCTGGCGTTCTCGCCTGGATGAACACGGGTAATGGATCACGCAACCGAGCCTCACTTAACTTTCTAAAGTGATTTTTTTTTTTTCAACCCCTAAATAAAACGTTTTGGGGACTTTCTTTTAGCTACCGTATTCAAAGTCAAAAAAAAAAAAAAATTGGAATCTTTTTGAATCCACTTACTTAAAATCATATTTTAAATAATAATAATAATAATAATAAATTCTCGAAAATTTATTTAAAAAAAGGTCGAGTGGTAATTTTATTAAATAAAATACGTTTGCAAAAGATCACGCACGCACGCACAAAATAATTAATGCGTGACTTGATTGAAAAAAAAAAAAAATTCGTTTTGTGCGTATAAGGGTAGTAAAACTTTCTCCTTCCACGTCAATCGTAAAAAAAAATACGTAAGAAATTTGATATTCGAACGTGAAAACAAACAACGCGCGGTGCAAAAAAATATTTATTATTATTATTATTTATTTATAAATCGTACAAGCAGACGACGAGACAAAAAAAAACCGGTAAATATCATAAAAGAAAATAAAAAAAAATTTTTTTTTGTTGTTGTGTGCACAACAATACGCGATCGGGGCACACACAAACACAAACGTTAAAAATTGAATTATTCTGGATTTTTAAATGTTAAAAAAGGCTTCAATTTTCAAAAAAAAAAAAAAAAATAGGGGGAAGGGGGGTAGATCCGAGGGGAGAATTAAAAAAAAAATTGTCACCCATAAAAATGGGTTATCCCGCTAATTGTCACGAACGTTTATTGACACGAAAAAAATTTTTTTTTTTTTTTTAATAATTGTGGCTCTTTTTTCACCCTAATATTGACAAACTTGTTTACGAAATTGATTCCTCTTTTTCATCTTCTGCTTCTTCCCTACCTTTTGCTTCCAAACATCCCATCATAGAAAAAAAAAAAAAAAATTCCAGAAGGTTTCGTATGTACGATGACGTGGGGTTTCAATATTGAAAGGTATTCGATGATGATGATGATGATGGTTATAGAATAGATCATGTACGTCTATTGCAATATTATGAATTACCAATTCGTTTGAAACAGATGTCTTTTTCTATATATTTTTTTACTACTGTACAAATGTACACTCGCCTCGATAATTCAACTCCTTTTCCCTTTGCAAAATTTTTTCATCTACCTTTGATTTTTTTGTATTTTATCCGTTTAAAAAAAAAAAAAAATTGACGGGTTGTTTTCGCTTTCGTTTGTTTGTTTTTACATCCCACTAACTCCCCTTACCCTCTTACTCCCTCACCTCCCCGGTAGAAAACAAATTGATTTGTGTGCGTGTGTGTGTTTAAGGTTTAACAAGTTTTCTGATAAGTTTTTTTTTTTTTTCCTCGTAAAACCGGAAATTTAAATCGTATCGTTTGTTTATCTATTTTAAAATAAAATCGATTGAAAATTTTTTTTCCTTTGATTTTTAAACGAAGAAAAAGGAAAACAATACAATTTGTAAGTGTATCGACAACAACAATAACAACAACAACACAACACGGATTAGTGATATCTCTTTCTGTGGGGTTCACACCTCGGTGACAATGGCATTTACTACGGGCTGCCGAATTTCAATAGGATTCCATGCGTTTCCCCTCACACCACTTTTCTCGACCCCGAAAAGAGAAAGAAAAAAAAAAAAAAAGGATGTGACGAGATTTATCGAAAAGAGAAACATTTATTTACAGTTTGATTGTAATTTGATACCCTTATTGCACTAATACGTTTTTATAAATATTAATTGATATTATCGCTCAGGTTATCGTTAACGTCATGTCGATCATTTTACGTTAAAAAAAAATCAAATCAAAAAAAGTAAATAAATAAATACAATAATGATAGGTGTCTTTTTTTTCTTTTTTTTTTTTAACCATTTAATTTTCACATCTTAATTCAGTACACGGGTGATTATGGATGAGCCTTTGATAATAATAATAATAATAATAGTAGTAATAATAATAATAAATTCACATAAATCATTTCGTTTTTTTTCTTTTGACTTTAATACTTTTTTTTTTTTTATTTTGCAACAGGCAATTTTTTCTTTACTCCTCTTCTTCTTCTTCTTATTCTTCTCGACATGTCTAAATGAAGATGTTTGATGATGCTGCATGAACCAACCAAAGATTCGTATAAATTTGATGACGAAAATAACATGATGAAATTCATTTTTCAATACGGTTTTTAATAAAATGTTTTTTTTCTGGAGAAGTTTACAAAAAAAAGGGATTCTCATCGTGATTTCCTCCCACCCTCTCTCCCACTCCCCTCTCTTCCCATTATTTTTAAATCGAATGAAATTACACGGGACGTATCGTGCAACGTACAAATAGATAATTTTTTTTTTTTTTTTTAATTTTAACTTTTCCAGTTGGAAATAATTCTTTTTGTGTTAAATGTGTTCCGTTTGTAGTTTTCTCCAGGATTCAATTAAATTGAAAAAAAATTTTTCGGTTAAGTGAGTTAGGAGAAGAGGAAGAAGAAGGTTTTGGAGTGAGATTTTTTTTTTTTGGTTAAAATGAGTGGTTGATAATTATTTTATTAATTTGTTACCGACAAAAAAGAATTCATGGGTTTTCGATTCACAGGGTATATAAATTTACGCGCCTTTTTTTTTTTTTTTCCTTTTTAAAGAATTATTGATAATGAAAAAAAAAAAAAGGAGGGATCGTGGAAGCAGGAGTGCACAGTGGGGTGTCGTTGTACGTTCATCACATTGAATGACATAAGTCGATGCGTGTCTGCCTGAATAAAATCAAAGAGGATCTTCTCACCTTAAACAAAAAAAAAAAAAAATTTGGAGCTAGGAATAACGAAGATTTAAAGTTTTATTTTATTTTATTTCTTATTCTGGAGATATTGAGAGTTTGGAGAATAAGAAAAAAGATGTCCGCCATTTTTTTTTTTTTTATTAAAAACTTCGTCGGTAAATTTATAAGAAAAAACAGGAACCGTGAAAAACGATTCGATTTTCTACAATAGATTTTAACCTCAATGACAAAAAAAAAATGTTTACCACACTGGAAATAAATCGAAATCATTTCAATCAATAATAATGATGATGATAATAATAATAATAACTAAAGAAGTACCGGAATGAAAATTTTTTATTTTTATTTTTATTTTGAGTCATTTGAAACTCGAGGATTGTTTGTTTGTAATAAGATTCCAACCCGGTTAAATCGGTCTTGTTTGTGATTGATAATATTTCAGGTACGATAATGATAATAATAATACTTCAACGAGTATTTAAAAGGTTGTAGTATGGTGATAATAATAATAATAAGATTAAGAATTTTTTTTTTGCTAAACCGAATTAGCGGAATGTTATAGAAAAATTTTAAATGATGATTTGAAAAGACGAGAGATCGAATATACAAGTTAACCTAAAGGTCAATTATTATTATTATCATTTTACAAAAATAAACCGCGAAAAGAAAGATGGCGGCGACGCTAAAACGAACGACAGCATCAGGAACAATTTTGTTTTTTTTTTAAATTAAAATAATTTTTTTTTTTTAATTTTATAAAAGTTTCGGTGAATTAAATTTTCCTTAAAAAAATTTATCGGGAAAGCCCCTCCTTCCCCCCCCCCCAAAAAAGAAAAAAATTAGGTGCTGGAAGAAGACATCTTTTGTTTGGAAATCTTGGAGAAAAGGGAAAAAATTTTTTTTTTTTTTAAATTTATCGGAGTTAAGCTAAAATCTCATCATTTTATTCGAGAAAATTCATGTGAATTTTCTTTTTTTTTATTTCGCTTGATTTAAATTATTATTATTATTATTATTATTATTATTATTATTATTATTATTATTATTATTATTATTATTATTATCATCATCATCATTATTATTATTATAATTATTATCGTTTTTAGTGATAACATTATCTCTATGAATTCGTTTAATTAATTAATCAAAAAAAAAAAATCATTTTTTCCCCCCACAAATGTTTAGGATTAAAAAAAAAAATTAGTTCACAATTTCCCCGATAGAGGTTACCTGCGCAGGTTTGTTTTGTTTACATCAACACTATCTACCTGAATTTTCTTCAACTAATTTTTAATTATTTATTTATTTATTTATTTCTCCTTGCTCACGATTAAAAAATTGTATTATTATTATCATCATCATTATCATTTTTTTTCCATCCACCCACGCATTTATTCGTAATGAAGAAAATTTAATTAAATACAATGGTAAAATGCTTCTTGTGTCGTTTTTTTTTTTTTTTAATATTTAAAAGCTTTTGAGAAATGAAAAAGGAAAAAGAAAGAAAGGAATGAAAAAAGAAATTTTTTTTTTTTTAAATGTCGTATGAATAGAAAGAAAGAAGAAGGAATAGAGGAAGTAAGAAGAAAAAAAAGGAAAAAAAAGTTGAAAATGAAAAGATGAATCCTGAAACGGTAGAACGATCACGAGATGTAAAATTTCCATGAAACGAGATGATTTCTAATGCGTATCCTCAAACCCACACATCAACCCTCTTTCCCTTTTCTCCCTTCACCTCCCCCTACCCCCGGAACACACCCTAAGCATTACTACATCTTTCGGTATCCCTTTTTCTCTCTCTTTCTAACACCCTCTAAAAACACTTTTCGTTACCATCGGTGTGACTTTTATCATGACATTTTAGATAAATTTTATTATTTTTAAAACAAGATTTATATGTATAAATTAGTTTTCTGCTTTTCCGCCATTGGAAAATTGAGAAAATTTTTTAATTATGTTTTTTTTGTTTATTTTTAGGTACGAGTACCGAGTAGCAACATGAAAGGTTATTTCGACGCAACATTAGAAATAAATAATTGGATGAAATTTATCAGATCGACGTCTGGAAAAAATCAAAATTTAAAACATTTTTTGCTGACGGGTCAGGTAAGTCTCAAACATTAATATTAATAATAATAATGATTAAAATCCAAAACAAACAAATTTCCCGGGGGGAGGGGGCGGAAGAAAGCGGAGAGCGAGCAGGAAACGCTTCAAAAATTATTAAATTTCGTGACTATTCGATTGACATCAAATTCATTAAATCTTTTTTTTTTGTTTTTGTTTTTCCCACCCCCGCCCTTCTCTTTACCCCTCTCATCTTTTATGACGTCATCGATGACGTTTCATTTCATCATCACGAATTTTACGTTTCGCGTTAAAAATAAAAAAAAATTTTTTTTGAAAACTTTTAAAGATTTTCCAGTTTAAAAAAAAAAACAAGTTAAACCTATTATCGTCTCCTTCCCCCCGTTTTTTCCCTTTCCCCCCATAAAATTCAAGTATTATTTTACGTATTTATTATTAATAATAATAATAATTACGATCGATTTTTTTATGTATAATTTTTTTTTTTTTTTTTGAAAAGCTATTAAGTCGCGATGTTATTTATTTATTTTTGGTAATTTACGTAAACCGGAAAATGAATTAAATATCGGTACGAGTTTGAATCCTTTCCCCACCCCCTACTCTCCCGCTTCCCCCATTTAAAATGTCGTGGAAATTATTTAAACGAAGGAGGGGGAAGGGGGAAAAAATAATAATAATAATAACGAAAGAAGTTATTAATTATCATATTATTTACTTTTTTTTTATTATACATAATCACAGTTATTAAAATTTAAAAAAAAATAATAATGATGATGATGATGATGATAATAACGTGAACGGTTTATTACGTCGGAGTAGGAGTAGGAAAAGAAGGAAGGGGGGTGGGAGGTGGGAGGCGATTGCGGGTGGCATAAAAAAAAAACAAAAATTTTTTTGATAAGTTTGTGGTTCATTCACTACAATTTTTACGTTGTAGGAAAAGATTATTAACGAGATAGAAAAGGAAAGAAAAAAAAATGACGATGTAAATGAACAAGGAAGGAAACAAACAAACAAACGACAAGCGTAAAAAAAAAAAAGAACAACCAACCGAGGTTGGCAATTACGTATAATTGCGGTAGAATAAAGAAAATCGTTGTGATTTTTTTTTTTTTATTATAAATCGGTTGGTGGTCGTTGTGAGGGGTGTGAGTGGGGTGGGGAGCTCCCCAACGCACACAGGTTGACCAACAGAATTGATAAAAATGAATGTATGCTAATATATTCAGATATTTTGATGATTTTCATTTTCATGACAGAGTGTTAATAATTTTCTTAACGGAGAAGTTATGATTTAACGTTTTTTTATTACTTATCTCACGCGAACAACAACAACAACAACGAAACTCACCCCGTGTTTGTGTTTGTGTGACCAACCGAATCCCACCACAGCCTTCTTTAAAGAACAAACCTTTCTATCGTCGTGTCCTTCGTGTGCCCTTTTTGTGATTGTTGTTGTTGTTGTTGTTGTCGTTTTGATTTCGCGTGCCGGACAATGAATTTTTTTTTTTTAGGCTCCCGTTTTTTTTTTGTACGTTCGGCGTCGTCACAAAAACGATCCCATTTTTTTTTTTGTGTCATACTTTCCATTTTTTTTTTTTTTTGCGAGTTAATGATGCGGTTGCGTTTGTCCGTTATTTTAGCGTGGAATAATAAACTGACCTCACCGAATAAATTTTTTTTTTTTTTTTTGATTGATATCGATAAGATTTATTTATTTAAAAAAAAAAAATGGCGGTCGTACATTTTTATTTTTTTCCCCGGGTTTGAAAAAACAATTTTCTTTTAAATATCGAAATGAAATTTAAACTAAAAAAAAAACTAACTTTTATCATCATCATCATCATCATCATCATCATCATCGTCGTCGTTTTTTTTAATATTGACCTGACATGTCGGATATTTCTCTCTCTCTCTCTCTTTTTTCGACGTCAATTAGTTATTGCATTAAATTTATCGTCATTATAGAGCGACATTGTGCGTGACGGTCACGATAACACAAAAAAAACGATGACTTTGACGACGAATAAAATTTTTTTTTTTTTTTTTTTTTTTTTTTTTTTTTTTTTTACTCCTCGCGCTTTTTAATGATTATTATTATCATCATTATCATTATCATCATCATCGAATAAAGTCACGATGGTGCGTTTTTCAATACGACAACTTTAATTAAGTCGATCAAAAACGTGTGAAACAAAGAATTTTTTCAATATAATTTGGTGACGTTCTGTCATCATTTTTACGATGGTTCTCGCTCTAACCCCTCCTCGTCCCTTACCCCAAAGAAATCGCTCGGTGCCCCCCCGCTCCAAGGAGATTTTTGCCTTTTATTAGTTTTTTCTCGTGATTTAAATACCCTAAATTGATAAAAGATAAAAATAAAAACAATTCGTTTTTAACCCGTCACGCCCCCAATTCTTCTCACTCCTCCTCCTCCTCCCCTCCCCCATCTTTTACGTTTAATAATTTGGGTTGTAATTTTTTTAGATTTACTACGAAACGATTCAAGACATTCAAGAGACTGACGAATTGTTACTAGGACCTAGAGAACCACTTCAACTCGATGTTTTCGGAGAAGGAACGAATTCGGATGAAAAAGAAATAGAAACAGGTAAGAGAAAGGGGGTAAAAAACCCCCCTCAACCTCCCCCCTCCGTTCGAGAGTTTTCATTCACGTGGAAAATAATTTTTTTTTTTTTTTTTTTTGTTAACCTGATGATGAAAAAAATTCACACGAGGTGATGGCGGCGGCGCGTTGTATTTGAAATTATTATTTGCGAGATATGAGGGATGAAAATTGTTCAGAAATTTCCCCTCCCTCCATCCCTCTCTCCCCCTACTGACTTCAGGTTTTTATTTTTTTTCACACGAAAGTCAATCAAAAATCGAGACAGATGAATTTTTTTTTTTTTTTTTGATTGCTCTCAATTTCCTTTTTCTGTCGTGTAATTTTTTAAACGTAATTGCTTCTTCCTGTTGTTGTTGTTTGTTGTTGTTTTAGGTGTGTGTCAGATAGGATTGTTGTTATTGTTTTTTCTTTCTTTTCTTCCACGTTTTTTTTTTTAATTTAAAAAATTTCTTTTTTTTTCCCGTCGTTTGTTTTAACGTAACAACACTGCAATCGAAACAACAGCACAATATTAATATCTATTGCTATTGTAGGATTTGCGGTGTTGTAGTGTGTGTGTGTGTGTGTGTGTTGTGGTAGTGTATAATTGTGTTGTTGTAGTGTAATAATCCAGATTGACTTTTATAACCGATTTTTATTTAAATCTCACCCTTTTTTTTTTGTCGTTTTCATTTTTTTTTCGGCTTCGTTCGCGTGGGACTCGCCATTGTAGAAAAACACATGGAGGCATGTTTTTTTTTTCTTTTTTCTTCTGATAAAAGAAGGCGTAACAATAGCATATATCACACACACACACACAAATAAAATGCAATTTCTGTTGACAGAAATTGTTTTGTGTTAAATCTCATGACTTTATTATGATAATTCTTTTTTTTTTTTATTAATCTTTCAATTGCGGTTCGAATAATGTTGTCAGCTTCATTTACGGTTTACAATTTTTTCTTTCTTTTCTATTATTAATTTTTTTTTTTAAAAGAGAGAAAGAGAGTGAGAGAGAGAGAGAGAAAAATGAGTAATAATAACGACGGAGAAGATTTATTTTATGAACCAGCAGACGATTTTATCCGTCAGCGATCCGAAAACTTTTTTTATTGACTTTTTTTTAAAAAAGTTTAAAGTCATTGAATGTTTTTGTTTATAACGGTCACGGTGTAATATTTACGATTTGTAATATTAATAAAAATTAATTTATTTTATTATTATTATTATTTTAACTCGGAAAGAAAGAGAGAGAGAGAGGGAAAAAGACACATAAGAAAATAATGATAATAACGAAATGCCGAAGGTTAAAAAAAGAAAAAAAAAATATGAAAGGAAGGGTGGTGGATGAAATTAAATTACAAAAATTAAAAATTAAATAATCGAAAGAAAAAGTAATTAAAAAAAGTCGTAAATATGGAGAATACCAAAAGAAGAAAAAAATAAAAAAAGGAAAAAAGGAAAAAAAGGAAAAGAAAAAAAGGAAAAAAAAACCTTCTTAATTATAAATGTCATAATAAACAAGAGAAAATCTGCGTTAAATGTACAAAAAAAAAGAAAAAAAAATTGTCATAAAAAAGGGGGAGGGAGAGAGAGAGGGAAAAAAACAGTTGGCAGCACTGTCTTTAAACGTATTAATCCGCATCCCCTCCCCTCGTAAAGGGTTTTTCTTTTTCTGTTTTTATTTTCTTTTCCTTTTACTACTAATAATAATAATGAAAGAAAAGTTTTCATTTTGAAACAATTTTTTCCTTTTTTTTTTGGTCGTACGGAGGAAAGACGAACGGCAACGGTGACGACGAGGATTTTATTAGAAGGCGGTGGTGATGGTGGTTGGGGTGGTGGCAGAAAGAGATTATTTGTGAGTTTGTTCTGTGAGAAGGGTGTCGTTTGTCGGAGTTGAAGTTTCACCAATAAAAATCCTTTGCAAAATTTGTGACAAGATTTAATATTCGACGCACGCGATGTTAACGAACAATTAAAATGTTAATAGAATTTAATTAAAAACTCTCTTCCACCATTTTTTTTTTTTTTAAATATTTTATACGAAGAGAAAATGAAGAAGAAGAAGAGGGATGATGATGATGAATGAAAGAGAAGTTTTTATTGTTTTTCCTTTTTCCTTTTTATATTCTTACGAATCGTAGTATAAAGAATAAAACAGAGGAAAAAAAAATTTTATTTTTCCTACGACGGCCGCGCACGCCCGCCATCTTTTAATCAAAAACTATGTCGTTTGTAACTCCTTGAAACGTCGTTTAAGCAACTTGTCGTATTTTTGTGAGTTTTTATTACATAACCTTCGAAATGAATTTTTCTTTCTCCAGTTTTTCTCCAAAAATTCTTCTAGAATTTCCTCCGATGTGGTAAAAGGG
The DNA here is from genome assembly GCF_000006295.1 of Pediculus humanus corporis. Classification (NCBI taxonomy): domain Eukaryota; kingdom Metazoa; phylum Arthropoda; class Insecta; order Psocodea; family Pediculidae; genus Pediculus; species Pediculus humanus. The sequence continues at coordinate 391,230 of NW_002987834.1, forward strand.
TTAAATATAAATGCGTTTATTTTTATTTTTCACGAAGCAACGAAATCGTAATAAGAAAAAAAAAGCAAAAAAAAATCCCTTAATATAAAATTGCACGCGTACGTAGCATTAAAACTTCATTGAAAAACGCGGGGTGACGTTATTGTGTGTGTGTGTGTCGTTGTCACGCGTGTTATATCGAAGGTTTCAACCCCCTCGACTGACTGAATGTTGTTACTATTATTATTATTATGCGTCAGCCATATACGATTTTTTTTCGTCTGCTTTTGTAAGTGTATATCAATTAATCCGCGCGGACCGACGACCTTTTTTTTTTTTTTGTATAATGAGAAGAATCAATTTATTTTGGGTTTAGAAAAACTTGGGGTGTTGTCGTTTGATGATGATGGTCCATTTTTCATTTTAACCAAGGCATTGAAAATCATTTTAAATCGCCGTTCGCGTCGGCAACACCTATTAATAATAATAAAAGGAAAATTGTGCGTGTGCGTGTGCGTGAGGATCAACGAACGTATTAACGTTCGATTAAATTTATTTTGGTTTTTGTCGTTCGCGTGTTCTTTGCGCATTGCCAACAAACATTTTTTTTTCTATCAGATTTCCATTCTCCCTCAGGTTTATTTGACCTGATAGCACCTGTCGACCCGCCACTTTTCATCCAATCCGAACGCAATCTGGAAAAATAATCAAAAAAAAAAAAACTAAAGTCAAAAGTTTTTAACATCTGTTACCCTATCGATTCGTCGGACCGTGACCGTTTTCAACGATTTTTTTTTAATTACTCTCCGTTACGTGACGTTGTGCGTTTGTTGTCACGATTACGATGACATCACAACCCCCCCTCCACTCGACTTATCACTTTCTGACGTGTCACTCCACAAAAATCGAAAGATTTGTTTTTAAAAAAATTTCGATAAAACCTGGAAAACTTTTTTTTTTTACCCCTAAACAAAAACGGAAACAGATGGATTCATCGTTCCATAGTTTCACTTCGTAACGTCACAAAAAAATTCAAATAATAATAATAATAATATTTATTAATTATTTAAATTGTTTTTCCAATTTTTTTGGGGAAGGAACGGGAAAGTTTTAAGCGGGATGACAATAATAATAATTAAGTTTAGTTCGGATATTTAAATTTTATTCAGGTGTTTAAAATCCCATAATTGAAAAACTTTTTTTTTTTATTTAATTTCCGTTTCCTTTTTTTTTTTAATATTAAAAATAATAATAATAAACACAATAGGAAGTTCTCGATCGGGTGATCTGGCGCGCGCGCAAAAAAGAGCAAAAATAAACTTTTGATTTCTTCTTCCACGAAAACATATGGATAATTTCACACAAAGGGTGACGATGATGGCGACGTCTTTTTCTATTGTCAATTCGTGGTAGGGGTGGTAGTAGTGGGGGTAGTGGTAATAGTAGTAGGATTACAATCGTTTCGAACGGAATTTAACGCCGCGTGAATTAAAAACCGTACCGGTCGTTAAAAACGTTAGGTACGTTGGATAGGTTTCCCACATTCCACCCGTGACTTTTCCGGAATTTTTCATGTTAATAATAATAATATGTGTCATGTGTGCCATATTCCAAAAATGGATTTTCCGTTTTGGTTCATGAATTTTGCCAACAGGCGGTAAAAACGTTTGAAGCAGGTGAATTATTATTATATAAAATCAAATCCCTGGGATCATTATTAAAATGACGCCATTTTGTTGAAATCCCCAACGGTAACGTCTTATGTACGCGGAAGAGAATTTATTTATTTTTTTTTTTTTTAATAATGTATTTATTATCACCTTGGCTTGCGTTATTATTAACTTTTTTTTTTTTTGTTCCTTCGACGTACAAACGTGTCCAACATCCGGATCACTCCCTCTTTGGTTTACAACACACCTGGATATCTCTTTGCGTAGGTGTCAAACGCTTCTGACATTGTATTTTGACCTTTTTTTTTTTCTACGACCGTTGTCATTCTAAACCGTACGATTTTTTCATCATCATCATCATTATCAATATTATTTTAAACAGAAAAAAATAACAAAAAAATAATAATAATTTTCCCGTTTTTTGTGTGTGTGTGTTTGCGTTCGTAATTTGAAAATCATCATTTCACGTTAAATAAATAAATAAACGGACGTTCGGAAGAGAATAAGGGTAGCCGTTCGTTTTAGTGTCAGGCAATTCATCGATTAATTCAACCCTTAATTTTTCTTTTTTTTTGGAAAATAAATAATTCCGAAATGGAAAATTAGTTTTGTCCAAACGAACGAATGGGTCTTCCGATTTTGTTTTTCTTTCCCCTCCTTCCGTTCTCTCCTCTTCCCCTGTTCCCTCATTTATCCGATAACCTTTTGATCCCGTTTAAAAAAAAATTGTCATCATTTGCCCTTCTCTCTCTCTTTATTTCATGGATGCGGTCCCCCACACACTCACAAATATTTTTTTTTTAAAATAATTTCTGAAAAATGAAATTTTCCTCGTCTTAAACATTCATTATTTTTATTATTACGTTGCGCAATAATAATAATAATGATATAGTTTGTGCGTTCGATATAGAAAAAAACGTGTCAATAGATTATTATCGGTTATTTAAATTTGAAAAAAGTTAATAAACTTATTAAATATATATATATATATATAACAAGGTAGTAAAAATATGCGGAAATGTTCGTTCGTTCATTCGTTTAAATAAATTATTATTATTATTATTATTAACAACGTAATTTTATTAGGGCATCCACTCGGAGTTTACCCGCCGACGTTATTCTATTCATACATACTCAAATTTTATGCTCGGATGCTGGAAATAAATTTTTTATTATAAACGACAATTTTAACGGCGAAACCTTATTATATGGTGGAATTTACGCGTAAACCACGTGACTTTTCATCCTCCATGTACACGCACACACACACACACACAAACGACCTTCGCATTTGAAATTAAAATTCTCCTACTTGGCTGAAAGCCTGAACCTGAATGGAAAAATATCGACACGACAATATTGAAATATATGGGCCGATTTTTAAAAATGAGTCGGGAAAACGTGTAGCGAACAAAAAGAAAACATAATGATAATAATAATAATAAATGGGAGAGATAGAAAGAGAGAGAGAGAGAGAGAGAGAGAATTAAATTTGAATTAGATTGTGGGCGAGTTATTAACTTCACAGGTAGCCGGTAATGAAATGAGTCGTTATTTTTTTTACAATAATAATAATAATAATGATAATGATGATGATGATGATAACTTATTAAGAAATTTTGCGCCCATTAAAATAAAAGAAAAAGGAGGGGGAAAGGAGGAGTTAAAAATTTAAAAAAATAATAATGACGATGATGTAACCGAGTCCAGTGAATAAAATATGCTGATCGTATTATTATTATTATTATCACTTTTAATGAATTTTACGAATTAAGAAACATTCCAGGATTCGTTCCAGGTGTCTCGATTTAATTCAACAGGAATAAATGTGGGAGTGGGGGCGGTGGCGTATAACACATCGACATTTCCTTACACGGTTTTCACTTTTGATTTCTAGAAAAATCATTCATCGGGTTTTCTTTTATCGAGCGTTGAGTCCCCTTGCTCCCACAATAATTCAAATCATTTCCGTCATTTTCCGTCATTGCTCCCCGCCTGCCCCCCCGTTTTTCAAGGTCGGTGATTTTTTTTTCTTCCGGATTGTTTTTGGCTGTCGCAGTTGTTCTCCTCGTCGTGCATTAATTTCACAAAATTCGCTAAAAATCTTCAATCATCATCATCATCTATTTGTTTAATAGTTTTCTGAGGGGGGCAAAAGGGGAGGGGAGGGGATGAAATCGTTTTTCATTCAATACAAAAAAAATTCAATAAATTTAATGAAATCGAATCAGGTTTTTTTTTTTTAAATAATTCATAATTAATAACAACTTGAGGAGAATTCGCGATTAAATTTTTTTTTTTTTTTTGAGGGCCTTAATGATAATGATAATGATAATAATAATAATTTTTTCGTGTGTGTGCGGTTACTTTAATTTAATTATTTAAATAAATAAAACGACCGGATAATTATTAATAATAATAATTTAATGGATTTATAAAAAAAAAAAAAAAAAAAAAACAAAACCAAAGGGTATTTTATCCAGTTTTTTTTTCGTCCATAGAAATTTATTATTATTATTATTATTATTATTATTATCATCAGAATATTATTAAAATTATTATTATTATTATTATTATTATTATTATTATTTTAAATATTATTATGAAAAGATTTCGTGTCGTTTTTGCAAAAAAATAATAACATAAATCATTTTTTTTTCTATGTGTGTGTGTGTGCGTGTGTGTGACTTAATAAGAAGAATCAGATGATCTTGACATGCAACGATAATTCAAATTCAAATGACAAATGTTAAGGAATAATAATAATAATTATTATTATTATTATTAATACTTGGTTACCGGTTGCTAACCCGATTCCAGCAGTCAAGATCCTATCAAAAAGGTCAACAAAATAAAAAAAAAAAAAAACGAAAAAAAAAAAGAAAAGTTCGATGAATATGAATTTAATTAAAATTTCTTTCTCTCTCTCTCACACACTCTCTCTCTCTCTCTCTCTCTCTCTCTCTCTCTCTCTCTCTCTCTCTTGTTTAAGATTCGAAAATTTTCCTTTCGAGATGAATTGATTAAAAGTTAAAAATAAAAAATAAAAAAACATAAAAATGTACGATTAATAATTATAATAAAGGTGATAATCCCCACTATTTTTTTTTCTAACTTCCGGTTTGGAATAAGGGGGCAGTAACGACGCCTCCTCCTTCCCCCCACCCTATCGCTTCGATAGGGTTATCGTTAGGGCGGGAAATTTTTTTTAAACGACGTCTTCTTATATTTTCTGCTACCTCGTAAACCCATCTCGCATATACCCTTCCGCCTTTTTTTATTTTTTAGTCAATTTACGTTTAACCGGAAGTAAGTCCGATGGGTTCGGGGGAGGGAAAACACGTTGAGCCTTTGTTTAAATTTACGACGAGTCAGTCATCGTAAAAAATTTTTATTATTATTATTTTGGAAAATTATAACGCGATTGATATTGTCACTGTCGTCGCCGCCACCACCACCACCACCACGACTGCCACCCCTTTTTCCTTTTAGTCGAGAGAGAGAGAGAGAGAAAAATTTTCGGGTTTTCATTTTTATTTTTATTGTCAGTTTGTATTTTAATGGTGATTGTGAGTGAGTAAGTTAACATTAACAAAATTTTTTTTTCCTGTTTGTTTGTTTGTTCATTTATCCAAAGTGTCGATTTAAATAATAATAATAATAATAATAATAATAATAATAATTTAAGTGATTAATAATAAAATATAAGTTTTTGTTTTGTTCTTTTTTCAATCGTTAATTTTCTCGTACGGAAAATCACAGGTATTATTATTAAACATCAGATAAAAAAAATAAAAAATTTATTGTTGTGGTTGTGGTTGTTGTTGTCGTAACGAATAACGCGCGGATTATTTATCTGATGGTTAGCGAAAAAAAAAAAAATGGTTGCCGACGGTGTCGCCGATTTAAAGTCACCTCCTGATTTAAAAAAAAATCTTTCGTGTTTATTTTATATGAAAAAAAAAAAGGAAAATTTAGTCATAATTCATTTTGTTTTTTTTTTTATTTATAACTATGAATAAATTAATATAAACAAAAAAATTACTTCGGGGGCGGTTATTAAAATTATTACTTACCCCGCCCCGCCCCCCCTCCTCCCCAAACATATTTCACTCGAGTAATATATATATATTAAATTACTTTTGTAAATTTTTTTTTTTTTTTTTAAATTTAATTATTATTCTGTTCGTTTGTATCGATTACAATAAATAAATAAACTGCATCAATGGTTGTTGGTTGTTGGTTGTCGAAAGAGAATAATTAATTATTGTTGAACACACAAACACACACAACGATTGCAAACCAAAAAAAAAAAGCCAAGGGGGGTAGTAAAATTGTAAATTTAACGTTTGTCCGCCGCCATTTTTTTTTTTGTTAACTTATTAAATTTGTTTGTTGTCAACAGGTTCTCAACATTCTGGAACATTTGAAGACAATCGTGAAGATATAGAAGACGAAGAAAACGAAACTCGATGCACGGTTTGCAATAAAGTTTATCCGGATATAGAACAGTGAGTAGTTTTTTTTTTTTTTGGGGTTACAGGGGGGGTAAAAACAAGGGGGGGTGCGAAAAACAAGGAAGGGGGAAGGTGAGGTGCGTGCATAAACTGTGTCGTAATAAAATAAATGATTTTAATTATTATTTTTTTTTTTTTTTTTTTTACCGACGGCGAAGATAAAAATTTCTTAAAATAATTTCTCGGGGGGAGGGTGAGGGAGGGGGAGGGGGAGGAAAAAGAAATAAAAATTCAAAAGAATCCATTAAGTTTAAAGACCAAATGAAAGTATAAAATAAGTTGATATAAAATAAAGATAAAAAGAAGAGGGGAAAAAAAAGAAAAAAAACTGGACTGAGGGAAAAAAGCTTAATCGTTTCGCTGGAGGAAAAAAAAAAAAAAGAAAACATTAACTACACAAAATAACGAATTAATAGGCTTCTTTGGATTTAATAACCGACATCAGCTCTGATAAAAGCAATAAAAACAAAAAAAAAAAAAGGAAAAAAGGAAAAGTGTCACAACACGACAAAAATCGTCGGTCAGACATTGATTTTTCCATAGAGAAAATGAGACCACGTCACGCAAATCTAAAATACTTTTTTTTTAATCCAGAACAAACGCATTTTTTTTTTTTGCATCATTTTCATTTCCAGCGAGCGAGTATTTTCTCTAGTCTCTGTAAACAATTGCGAAAGAATGGGGGGGAGGGGAAGAAGAGAGAGAGAGGAATGTGAATAAAATATTTTTTATCTTACAGATTAGATGATCACTTGGTGAGGACTCATAGGTACCCTTACGAACATTTTAAATGCGATCGATGTCCTAGAGCGTTTTCCTGGCGTCCCGGTCTCCTACGTCATCAAACCATAAAACACGGAGCAATAAAAAAATATCCCTGCGAAAATTGTAATAAAATATTTACGGATCCTAGCAATCTTCAGCGTCATATAAGGACACATCACGTAGGAGCCAGATCTCATGCCTGTGCTGAATGCGGTAAAACATTTGCAACTTCTTCCGGTCTTAAACAGCACACGCACATTCATTCTAGCGTAAAACCTTTTCAATGTGAAGTGTGCCTTAAGGTAATGAAAGTGAAACCTTTTTTTTCGTCTTCGTTTTGTTTTTCGTGTTTCAAATGAGGAAATTTTTATTGTTCCAGGCGTACACGCAATTTTCGAACCTTTGCAGACACAGGCGAATGCATGCAGACTGTCGACTACAAATAAAATGTGGAAAATGCGGACAATCTTTTAGTAGTGTCACGTCTCAGACTAAACACAAAAGATTTTGCGATTCTACGTCGTCACCTGCGACGGGTACTACGGCAACACCAATGTCTCAACCTTCGACAAACATTCAAGGAGCGAATCCTAGCAATCCGTTATTTATGTACCCGAGACATTTACCCTTTTATCCGACATCTTTGCTTTCACCCTATCCGTCTTTATGCGGTCTTTCCAATAGCACTTCGGTCACGACACCTTTCATTAGCAATTCCCTTTTCTTTTCTCCCAGTCAACCCAGAGTGAGTTCTCATAGGAAAAGATCGTACTCGAATGAAAATGATAGATCTGCATCTCCCGTCGATAGAAAACGTCGGTTAATCAATAATGTTCATCATCATGAAAAAGAATTGCAAACTCCTCCTCCCCCGCCACCATCATCTTCTATATTAAAATCTAAAATATCTCCCGCACCTGCTGAAGAAGCAGTTTCCGTTGAAAAACCATCTCCTGCTAGACCCCAGGTGAGCGCTGTTACATCCATTTTTTCAAATCCTAGAGAAGTACTTTCCCCTGATAAAAAAAATTCAAAAGTTAAGGAAGAAGAATCGAATTCGGTCAAATCGAGTGGCGAATTCACTTCAACTAGTAGTAGTAAAAGTGGTGGTGGTAGTCGTAGTACGGTAGATAAAGAACAACCCCTTGACTTGAGGGTGTCTCGAAAAAGAATTGTATATTCTACAGAGGAAGAAAAAACCATTGACAATAAATCCGCTTCATCGAAAACTTTGTCTCCCACCTCTAACACCACTCCCACTACTCAAGAATCAAAAACTCCCGATGTTTCGGAATCAAAGTTAAAATTAAATGTACCGCCGCCATCAACACCTGAGAGTTCGGCAACCACCACTACTACTTCTCTATCGACAACGCTCGGTACCAACAGTACTCCTCCCACCATGGCTTACCCGAGACCGATTCACCCGATGCTGTTAGAAGCAATGTACCGACCTTCTGCTGGTTTTCCACAAAGTTTTCCACCGCACAGTGAAAGACTATTAGGACCTCCTCCGCCTCCGCCTCCGCCATTCGGCCCTCCCAGAACATTTCCTTTTTTGGGATCTTTAATGAATGGATTGCCAAACGGACAGTCAAATCAACGTTCCTTAGACCTTCTTAGAAATCCATTGCCCGGATTCACGGGCGTTAAACCATATCAGGATGTATTATCGTCGCAACTGAGAAACGGAGGTTCGACGAAAATGAAAGATCGTTACGGATGCACATTCTGCGGTAAAATATTTCCAAGATCGGCGAATTTAACACGTCACGTGAGAACCCATACCGGAGAACAACCTTATAAGTGTCAGTATTGTGAAAGACCTTTTAGTATATCGTCGAATCTTCAAAGGCACGTTAGAAACATTCACAACAAAGAAAAACCATTTAAATGTCCCTCATGCGAAAGATGTTTCGGACAGCAAACGAATCTAGATAGACATTTGAAAAAACACGAAGCGGATGACGGAACCGGAAATTCTCACGTCGCGGACAGTCCGGAGAGTAACGAAAGCGAACGCGAAGATGCTTGCTTCGACGAAATCCGAATGTTCATGGGTAAGGTTACCTATTCGGGAGATACTCCATCTCACATGTACTCTAACTATCCGTACATGTCGCCGAAACTGAGCCAAGACATGAGCGTCGCCGTCGTCAAGGACGATAAAGATTCGGAAACCCTTTCCGACGAACGTTCGACTACGCCGACCATATTTTCCGACGACAGACAAACATTGTCACCCAAAGATTATTCGCTTCCGCTCACGTATGACGTTAAAGTAAAAGCAGAACAGGAGGCCATCAACAACAACACTCCGGATCAGGAACCCATAGAGGTCGTAACCTAGCGCAAAACTTTTCCTTTCGCGTGTATAAAAAAAAAAACTTTTGTTTATATTTCGATATACATTTTATCTCTCCGTTAAACTTTTTTGTTACTATTATTATTATTATTATTAATTTTTTTTTTTTTAATCGACTCCTCGTTTGAATCTCTTTTTGTTTGTTTGTTTGTTTTACGTGCGAAAAAAAATCGTAAATGACGTATAAATAATAATAAAAACTTATTAACTTTTTAAATAATAATAATAATAATAATAATAATAATAATTTTAGGATATACATATTAATAACATTTAATAAGTTTCAAATTTTTATTTTTTATTTTTTTTTTAAAAAAAGCTGCGTAGAAAAATTACGATTTTTATTTCCGTTATCTCGCCCCCCGCCCCCACATAACCCCCCCCCATTTTTTCAAAAAAAAAAATTAATTAATTAATTAATTAATCAATAAAGTTTTATTAAATAAATGAATAAATGACAAAAAAAAGAAAAATTTAAAAAAAAAAAAATTTTTAAACACATAAATAATTATAAATAGACTTTTAAAATAACGTTTCTTATATTTATTTGCTATTCATTTAAGATTAAAAAATAGACTAATGTCTAAAAATGAAGGAGAGGTTAAAAAAAGAAAATTTTTTTTTGAAACCCGGTATTATTAATGAAATATTAATAATAATAATTATTATTATTTAAACGACTCCGTTATTATTAATATTTGTGTTTAAAAAATAAATAAATAAATTTTAAATAAATAAATAAAATAAGTTAATTAAAATTTTTAAATAATAATTAATAATTATGATTACGATATTTTGTTTTTATTTTATTTTTTTAACATTTGTTATGATTCGTCGTTTCGCGACAAACGCTCTGGTTGTTGTTGTTTTTAATAAAGGGGTTGTTTGTTTGGGAGGGGGGCGGTTGGATTTAGTTGTCCGCGAGATAAAATTGAGAGACGGTCGGTTGGTGGTTGTTGCAAGCGTTTTTTCAGTTGCGAATTCGATTGCCAAATTTAAAAGGTAATTAATTAATAGGTTTATTAATGGCCGATTGTTTTTCATAAATGGCATAATGAGAATTTATATCCTACGCTAAATAATAAATAAGTCAATAATCTCTCGGGGAACCCTCCTCCCCTCTCCTTGCCCCCCATTTTTTTTTTCATAAATTTTTATTATTCAATTTAATTAGATTGTTTTGTACTCACCAAGAGAGTCTGAACTCCTACGCATTTTCAGGTACTTTTTTTTTTTATTCTCATTCATTCTCGTTCCTTCTCATTGTTGTTTTTCGTTTGGTAGTTGGTTGTACAAAGAAATCGAGTTTTTATTTGCTGTTAAAAACTAAAAGCAGAAGAAAAATTTTTTAATTTTATTAAACCTCCAGAATTTTTTTGATTCTTCCCTTTATCTTTTCCCTTTAACTCTTTTTTTTTACTTAATTGTTTGTTTGTTTGTTTGGATCAAAAATTGTTTCATTAATAAATAAACTAGTTGTTTGTTTACCGGTTGTAACATAAGGCAAAATTTCTAATTTTTTTTTTTCTCAAAAACTTTCTTTAAATTAAAAATAATTTTCCAGAATTTCACCAGTTTTTGTCGATTCGTTTGACTTAAAGGTGTGTAATTATTTAAAAAAAAAAAAACCCGGAAAAATTTTTATTCTGGTTGTTTGTTTGTATTAACAAACGACGAACGACATTTTTTCTTATTTTCGTTACCATTTTTTTATTTACTCTCGTTCGTGTGTTGCGTGCCGATTTTATATTAAGTAATAAATTAACGTTTGTAGTTGCTCTTTTTTCTTTTATAACAAGATTCTTACGTTTGTTGTTCCTTTTTTGCTTTTAATAATAAATCTTATGTAAAAAAAAAAAAAAATTTAATGCGGTTGCTTTACTTTCCGGACACCTAAAAAACAACAACAAACAAACAAACAAACAACTCGTTGTTAAATATTATTTTATTATGTGACATAATTCATAATAACGCGTTATGTTGTTCACCTTAACCTCGTCTGTCGTCGGATTTTGCTTTTTTTTTTTTTTGACGTACCGAAGGCTGGAAAAGTCATGTCGTCGACGACGTCGTCGTCGTCGTCGTCGCCATCTTTCCAGAGCAAAATCTCTCGTCCTTCTTTTTTTTTTTTCGAACGACACGCACAATCACGAAGTGCATAAATTGCAAAATGTCCATTTTTATTACGCGTTTGTTACGAAAACTTTCAAATATAAACAAACGCGTGAGTGAGACATACCGTCGTGTAATAAAACAACCTTTATAAAGGCAACACACGATGCAGGGGTGCCAATTAAACAAAAAAAAAAGAATTTCAAAAGATACTAATTAACGAAAATTTTATTTTAAAAATTATTATTATTATTATTAATAAAATCCGACATTTTTTCTTTAACACAAAATTATTTATTTATAAATTAAACAAACGTATTAATTATTATTATTATTATAATTATTATTAATAAATTTCGGATTAATAAACGAGATAAAAACATTAACAAAAGGTTGACCATAAAAGGAAATAGAAATTGCCTCAAACGCATCGAATGAAAAAATAAAAACAAACGATCGTAACAATCACGTCACGTCAAAAAAAAAAAAATATAAACAAACGAATACAAAATACTCATTAATTGATATTTACAAAAAAAAAAAAAAAATTAGAACGTTCTAATCTCATTTTAAGTAAACAAAAAAACAAAATGGCGGCGGACGTAACAAACAATATTTATATTGAAATAGATGAAATCAACATAAAACAACAACAACAAAATGACAAACTGTTATAATTGAAAACGAATTACGATTATTATTATTATTATTTATTTTTTCTCTCCTTATTTTAGGTGAGAGTGAGAGAGAGAGAAAGGGAGAGAGGGAGGGAGAGGGGAGAGAGAGAGATGTAGGGATGAGTTTAAATTTGGTCAGAACAAACCATTCGTTGAAAAAAAAAAATAAAAGAAACGTTCGGACATCGTCGAACGGAATTGAAAAGAAATTTTTTTTCTCGATAATAATAATAATAATAATAATCACGTGACACAAAAAAAAGTCGGGTGGTTAAATTAGAATGATAATAATGATATAACAAAAGGTTTTTTTTTTGTGAGTAACCCTCCTTGAATGCTGCGGAGAAAGTTTAAATTATAATCGAAAAAATTTTGAACAATCGAAACAACAACAACAACAACAAAAAGCACTCGAAAAAGTTCGTTTGTTAACAACGCAACAGAATATAATAATAATAATAATAATAATAAAGTCGAAAGTATGTTAAACAAAGAGAGTGTAAAATACAAAGTAGTCAATCAATTATTATTATTATTATTATTATTATTCTTTTATACAGGAGGCAAACAACAACCGGGACGAGACAAAAAAAAAAAATTTCCACTTTCTCTTTGTTTGTTATCAATGAGGGATTTTCCTTGAAACAAACGTCGTAATTACAAAAAAAAAAGAAAATTAGATCAAAAGCGTGACTCTCCACATAAATGATACCAACAAAAAAAAAACAAATCGATTTTTGTTTGTTGTTGTTGTTGTTGTACAACCGAATCAACCTTTCTCTTCAACCTCGATAACTTGAGGTTAATCGAACCACCTTACGAATGACTTTCTCATTACCAAAAAAAAAAAAAATTTTCGAAGATGGGTCGAAAGGTCTTTCGTCTCTTTTTTTCCTCCTCGTCATTATACCTCTCCCATAATAATAATAATAATAATTGCAAATCCACCCTAAAAATTTAAATAAATTATGGAGAAAAGTTTGTTGTTGTTGTTGTCATCTTCAGTAAACCTTCAACGTCTCTTTGTTTGTTTTTAAACAGAGTTCAGGTACGTTAACGTATTGTCAAATAATTTTTTTTTTTTCTCAAAATCGTGAACAATTTTTTAAGTAATAATAATAATAATTACTCTTGACATTTATTAAGAATATTTTGACATTTGACCTCTTCTGGTACTTAATTCGAAAATGGGGAGGGAGAGGGGAAAAATCGTTTTCGCGTGACAAACGTTTAAATTTGTGATGACGTGCCGATAACTCCGTTCGTTAAAAAATTAATTTCCCAAAACAGACAAACCGGAAGTGGTTGAGAGAGGGGGGAAGGATGAGATTATCACATGAATACCTTTTAGTTCAGCACCACCGTTTTGATTTCCCTTGAAATCCGTCTTCTGCTTTATCGTTGTTTGTTTGTTTTCTTCTTTATTGTAAATTCCATCTCTCGTTTAATTACGACGATTGCGTATTAATAATAATAATGTTATTGGAAAAAAACGAGTTTTGTTTGTTTTACTAATAATAATAATAATAATAATAATAATAATAATAATAATAATAATAATAAACGGTACGAGGAGAAAAAGAGAGAGAGAAATTAATTATTTCGTTTAATTTTCAAAAAATATTTTCGTGATGCAATTTCAAGGTCGAAATATCATTTAAGTACCTGAATTTCGATTCGAGATTCGAGTTTTTTTTTGCATTTCGATAATTTTAATAAAATCAAATAAAAAAACGGGGTGAGAATCGTTGTGAAAGAGGAAAATATGGAATCCATAACGTCGTACCGTGTAATAATAATAATAATAATTTAAATTTATGTATTACGAACGAATATTAAAAAAAAAAAACGAGTATTAACGACCATATCACACCCTCCACACACACACTCTTTTCCTCCTCTTCCTCCACCTCCTCCTTTGAAAAAAAATGTGTGTGTGTGCGTGCGTTACGCAACAATCTCTTTCTCTTAACATGATGGCCAACCGTGTTACTAATGGTTTTAGTGGTGGCGGTGGTTGTTATTCGTTCTTGCTTGCTTGTTTGCTTGATTATTTTAAATATGTATATATAAAATTGAGTCGGATTGTTATTATTATTATTATTATTATTATTATTATTATGTGCCGAAACAAGTTTTTGATTCATATGACATTGTAAATCAGTTGAAACAAGAAGAAGTTCTTACATAACAACGTGGAACGAGCACCCGCATCGTGAAATATATGAGACTACGAAGGTGGTAACGCCCTACCTAAAAATTTCGCCCACTTGAAAAAATAAATTTTTTTTTTATTCTTAAGAAATTTTTTTTTTTTTTTTGAATCGCCGATTTTTCTTACAAAAAAAAAAAAAAGGTAATAAAAATTTATATATCGCAAGGACGGCGTGTGTGTGTGTGTGTGCGTGCGTGCGTGCGTGCGCGTGCGTGAGAGATGAAAAAGGAATTTGAATTGTTACATTTTCGTTTAATAATGACACGTCATCATCATCTTATTCGTAATAAAAAAATCGACGTTTTAATTTTCGAGTACAACGAATGTAATCCCCTCCCCTTCCACCTCTCTCTCTCTCCCTACCCTCCATTTCCTCCCCACCCCCTTCAAATGCTTACGTCAGAGTTTACAAAGATCTCATCTTTTGTGACACATCTTAATGGATTTTTCAATATTGTTAAAATGAATAAAAAAAAATTTTTTTTTGGTTAAAGAGTACTACGAAACTATCATCATCATCATCATCATTATCATCGTTGAACAACATCCAGGTTTACCACCTACAATCAAAATTCTTCACGTCGAAATCATTTCATCCGCATCCATCCATCTTGAATTTAATTTTTTTTTTTTCGTTCATCTCGTTAGCAAATATTGTGAATGGAATTAATCGAAACCACCCAAAGTTTCACAACCGCCAACTAACTATATTATAGTCTATAATCGGATTAATTTTTCGGGGAGGAGGGGAGGGGAAAACGCGCGCGCACACACATCATTTCAAAAATTAAGTAAATCAATAAACATCTCGCGTGTTGTAAATATATATATAGCGCTATAATTTTATTACCTAATAAATTTCGTTTTTTTTTTTTTTAAATCAAGTAAATAAATAATATTATTTCTTCCCTCTCCTTCCCTTTCCTCCACTCCCTACCTCCCCTTTTTATTTATTTTTATAGTAATTAAAAAAATAAAAAAAAAAAATTTTTTTTCACGTTTGCAATTAATTTATTTTTCGAAATAATATTTTATATGTTTTTATGGCTTTCGAATTTTTTTTATTTTCCTTTCTTTCCTTTCCTTCTAAAAAAAACAAACATGGTGGATAATTATTATTATTATTATTTTTCGAGGGGAAAACTTTGTTCAGATGTTAATTAAATTTTTTTTTTTAAGTTTTATTTAAATTTGTGAATTTTTTTTATATGTATGTGCAACAAAAAAAACAAAGCGATGAGATGATGATGATGATGATGATACTGATGTTGATGATGATGATAATGATGATGATGATGAACGTACAAGTGGGGATAATAAGGAAAAATCTTATAAGAACTCGAACGACATTCGAATACTTAACAAAATTTTTTTGTTTATATTATGATAATATATATTTATACTACGAATTAGTGTGAGAGAGAGGGGAGAGAAGGAAGAGAGGAAAGGAGGGAGGGGGAGAGAGAGAGAGGGGGGGACAGAGTTAAGAACGGAAACGTAATTTTAAACGTTTGATTGTCTTCTGATTGTCTTCGTTATCGACCTTCGAAATCGTTTTTTTTTTTTTTAATTCAAAATATAATGTAACGTATACGTAAATATTATTAAAGTATAAATTTATATTAAATACGATAGATATATTATATACTGAAACGAGAAAAAAAAAGAAAATTGGATATTTTGAATTAATTTTTTTAAATTTATATGATTCGTTATCGATTTCGATATGTTTTTAATGCGAATAAATAATTTTTTTTTGTTTATTTTTTTCTCCCTTCCGAAACAAAACAAACAAACAACAAACGATCGAAAGTTTCTTTATTAACAAACTAACAAACTATAATTTTAAATAATTACAATTGTTAATACGTTTCGGTAGTACAAACGGTTTTTTTTTAAATTTATTATTTTCTTGTCAAAATTATTTTAAATTTCTTAATAGTGTTTAAAATAAAAAATTCATCCGAACTGTTTAAAAACCGTTCGACAGGACAAACAATCCGAACGTTTTGAATTTTATTAATAATAATAATAATAATAATAATAATAATAATAATAACTTTTTGTTTAGTGGAAAACTAATTAAACTTTTAACATTTCACATTTCGTCGCCATCTTTTCTCTCATTTCGCGTTTGATTTGATTTATTATTATTATTATTATTATTTTTCGTATTTTTTTTCCTCTCTCTCTCTCTCGTTTTTATTTTATGATAATAATAATAATAATAAGTTTTGATTTTAATATTAATGCAATTTTATTTTCGATCGATCAAATTTGAGAGAGTAAAAAAAAAAAAAATTTTTTTAAATATCGATTTTGTGTTGTGGTTGGCAAATAATAATTGGAAAAAATTCAAGTTTTAAATGATGATGATGATGATGATGATAATAATAATAAAATATCTTAACTGGTGGCCTTTAGTAATTTAATATTTAGATAAATTAGAAAATGCGTCCGTACGTGTCCATCCATCCATCCATCCGCCGCGGATTAACAAGATGAAGAAGATGATGGAAAGAAGATTAATTGATTCGACGTCTGATTTTAACTAAAAAAAATTCATTTTCTCTCTCTCTCTCGCTCTCTTTCTCTCACTCTTCAAGGTATTCGCATTGATTAAAATTGACGCGCGCGAACCTAATCGCGTTTGTATATGTAATTTACTACCAATTATTTTTTTTTTTCGAAACGCAGATGGAAAATTTTATCAAGTTTTTTTAAACGTTATCATTCGATATGGAAAAACAAACGACGTAAGCAGACGACGCAAGCAGACGACGTATATTTTTTTAAAGAGAAAA
This sequence comes from Pediculus humanus corporis, assembly GCF_000006295.1. Classification (NCBI taxonomy): domain Eukaryota; kingdom Metazoa; phylum Arthropoda; class Insecta; order Psocodea; family Pediculidae; genus Pediculus; species Pediculus humanus. Next base: position 408,334 of record NW_002987834.1, read on the forward strand.
ATAAAATAAACAAACGAACTTGGGGGCTTACAAGCAAACCCGATATACAAATGCGAAAAAGATGCGACTTGCGTTTTTGTTTTTTTCTTTTTTTTTTGTTATTGTTTGTTTGTTTGTTTGTTCGTTTGTTCTTTGTCCGTGATCTTTGACATTCGTTAATGAAACTAAAAAAAAATTTTGTTTTCAATTTAAAATCTTTTTTTATGACACTCGTACTTTGATGATGATGAGAAGAAAAAAAATAAATCATCGTTTAATGAAACATTGTTCTTACCTTTTGTTTATTCTACGATGTGGCGGTGGTGGGGGTGGTGGCGAAGGAGGAGGATGTGGTTTCCTTCATGGTAGCGACTAAAGCTACTTCTTGTTAGTAGTAAAAATTAAAACATTTTTCTTCATCGAGTTCAAAGTTTATTTACGATCCTTTTTTTTTTCGTAAGTTTCTACGCGTGGATTTTATTAATTCGATAATATGATAATAATAATAATGATAATGATAATAATAATAATTCAAAAGGAGATTAAAAGGAATGAAAATAAAATTAAGGAAAAAATGGGGGGTAATTAAAACGTGTTGTTTATTGGGTGGTACAGTTTAGTACGTGAAAATAAAATGTTGACAATTAAACTCATAATAATAATAATGATAATAATAATGATAATTTTTTTACGGATCAGGGCCGTCGGTCTATATTTAGTCGAATCGATAAAATTAATAATTATATTAAAATCAAGGGAAACACACAAACTTTAAAAAAAAAAATATTTAAAAAAAAAAAAATCGGAAGAAAGAAATGATCATTACGAGGCATACAAGGGCACGATGGTGAAAGACACTCCGGCGATTAAGAGAGAGAGGAAAAGGAGGGAAAGGTATACAGCAGGAGCGGATAAAGAAGGAGAAACAGAAGAGGGGGGAGAGAGGGCAAATTAAAAAAATTTAGGTTAATTTTAAATATAATTTTCGCCGCTTAAAAAAAAAAAAAAAACTTTTTGTTTTGTTACGCGCGCGTTCGGCGGAAGTTTTTTTTATTTTTATTATCGATTCAATTAAATATCATTATTATTATCATCATCATCATCATTATTATTATCATTCACGTTTGAGTTATTGATCTGAAAATTATAGAAAGGAAACGAAAAAAAAAAAATAAGAAAAAGAAAAAAAAAACCGATTTGAAAAATGCGAGCCTTGAGGGGAGGAAAACGAGGAGGACATAATGGAAACGGTTATTACAAATAATAATAATAATAATAATGATAATAATGATAACGGAAGTTAACAATGAGGCAATAAAAACAGAAAAAATTCGAATCGATTGATAAAAAAAAAATCCGTTTTTTTAATTTAATTGGAAAGTTTGGGCCAGGAAACGAAAAAAGGAAATTATTTAATATATTATCATTATTATTATCATCATCATTCATTTGCTGCTGCTGGTGAATTCTATTCTATTATTATTATCATTTCGATAAAAGTTCCCGTTAATTTTTCTTGAAAAAAAAAAGAACAAAATTTTAACGGAATTTTTTTTTGCGTTTGTTGAAAACTCGAGATGAGTTTTTTTTTGTCGTGGCACAAATCGTTTATTCGAAATGAAAAAAAAAAAAAAAGTAATTTAAAAACGAGGAAAACTACTCTCACTACGACCACTACAAAAAATATTATTATTATTATTATTAATAAATTTATCGAAATGATATTAAATTTGTAACAAGTTCAAGTTTTTTTTTTTTTTATTAAAATGTATTTAATGGTGATAATAACAACAACAACAACAACAACCATTACGTCAGTATCGTAATCGAGTAGCCATTTTTATTATTATTAATATTACTACTACCGCACCACCACCACCACCATCATTACTCACTCGATTTCAAAACGACAAAAAAATGCAACATTTTAAAACGTTTTCTGTAATAATAATAATAATAATAATAATAATAATAATGATACGAAGAGACGCCTAAATAAGGGCGGCGTCAGTTAGGAGTGCCCCAACAGGTCTTCTCACTTGACCTCGATTAACGGTTGATTATTTTTATTTTTTTTTACAACTAAAGATAAAAAATATCGATCGATCCAGTTATCCCTTCTCCCCTTCCCTTCCTCCTTCTCCCTCCTACCCCCCACTCAAACGACAGCACCGTGACGAAGAGGCGCCCAAATACCAATCGTGATACCAATAACAGGTTTAAACTAATTATCGGTTTTGCATTTTAACAAAAAAAAGAAAATGTCACTGTTTTATTATTATTATTATTTATCGTCTGCTATTCATAAAAATTTATTTAAACGATAGCCGAAAGACTACGGATAATAATAATAATAATAATAATAATAAAATAATTTATTATATTTAGATTTGTCTTAGAGAAGAAGAACGAGGTGTTTCCTTTCTTGTAAAGAAAGTTCTATGGAAGGTTTTTTTTTTTTTAAACAAGCTTGCGTTTGTTGTGTCGGTTGTTGCGGTTGTTGTTGTTGTTGGTCCTCGAGGGAAATTTAAAATTTTGACACAATCATAATTTTTTTTTATTTATTTTTAAATGCTTTCTATCCGTTGAATTAAATTTTTTTATATAAATTTTTTCGTTTTTTTACAACGTAAGAAAACCCTTTCCATTATTTGATTTATAATTGACAAAATGGTTTTTTTAAAATAAAAAAAAAGGAAAATTCACCCACGTATCATTTTTAAAGAACAAACGAACATCCCCTCGTGGAAAAAAATTTATTTAAATTTTTTTAAATTATTCGCACGACCGAATAAATATTTTTTGACGTGGAAATAGATAGATAGATAGAATGAAATTTGGCGGCATTTGCGAAAAGGATAATCGCATTTGAAATATTAACGAGAAAAAAAAAAACTTGTTTTGACGCGCATTAAATTTCAAAACAACAACAAAAATTATTATTATTATTTTTTTATTTTTACTATTTTATAATTAATGATAGGATGCTGCCATTTAAAAAAAAAAAATCATTACCAGTCTTATATAAACGGTAATTTTAATTGATATCTTAATTTTACCGGTAAAAAAAAAAAAAATTTAAGGAAAAACCGATACCCGATTCGTGACCCGATTCACGTGTCTGTACCATCCATCCATCCATCTACCATCCGTCCATGGCCACCTAACAACTGGTTTTGGGTTAGTCCTCCTCATTCGTTTTGCCATAGAACATTCTTTTATCATTATTATTATTTGACGTTTTGAAACAACAAAAAAAAATAAACCGAACGAACGTGGTATAATAATAATAATAATAACAGTATTTAAAAATCTCCCGCACCCGATTGTGTGTTTTACGTTTTTTTTTAAAACTTATGTTTAGCTTATGTGGTTTTTTATTTGATTCATCCAGAAAAAAAAAATTTCGCAACATCTTCCTCCTTTTCTTTCTTTCTTTTAATTATTAATAACCCGAGGGAGAGTTTAATACACATTCCAGAAAATTCTCATTCAAGGTCAGTATTATTATTATTATCATTATTAATTCGATTTTTATGAAATTTTCTTAAATTTTTTTTTGCTACCGTCAAAAATATAATTTCGTATCGACGATTGTTTCGTTAGGGAGGTACCATCAAGGTCAAAAAACAATTAAACCGGATGGGTGGATCCCTTCGACGATGATAATGATGATGATGATAATAATGATGATGATGATAATGATGATGATGATAATGATGATAATAACTCCAATTGTATAAATTTTTTAAAAATTTTATTAACTTCGTCGTCGGCGTCGGCGGCGAGTCGGCATTCGTCCTTTTAAAAAAAAAAATTTTTTCAATTAAATCAACAACTTCCGGTGTGTGAAAATAAATAAGTTTTTTATTTTATTTTATGCCTTTTTCCAACCGTTTAATTTAATTAATATAAAATTTAAGTATTTTCATTTTTTTTTATTATACCTTTACGTGACGTCATAAACAACAACAACAAAAAACTCATCATTTTTTTGTTCCATAAATTATTTAACTTTTAGCGGTCATGGATTTGGCCTATAAAAAACTGTGGGAAAAATCACGAGTTTGATTTTATATAAATAAACCGTAAAAAAAAAAAAATTCAGGTGTTCTTTGAGAACCTTGAAAACAATAGAAAAAGAAAGAAGAAGAAGAAGAAAAAGAAGAAGATAAATATATACCATGGCCACCGTTTTTTGATCACCTTGGTCACCCTCGGCCAAAGGTCAAATCTATAACATTTTTTTCTATACCTGATTTTTTCTTACACTGGAAGAATCGGGAACGAAACGTGATTTCCATCATCATTATCATCATCATCATTATTATTAATATATTTTTTTTATTATAAAATTCTTAAAAATTTTTTAAATGATTACGTCATCAAATTTATTTCATTCATAAATTTTGTTTTTTTTTTTTTTTTAAAAAATTAATTTGGAAAACTGGAAAATTAAAATTGAATTAAATTCGATAAAAAAACCGGACCGGAAGTTAAAGGTTTTCATTTCCGATTTATCGATTTATCGATATATCGATCGATTGAATTTTCAAAGATTTTATTTTTTTTTTTTTGGGGGTCACACAAAGGAGTGATGATCATTTTCCAAGAGTTCATCATCATCGTTATAACCAAAATCTTATCCTAAATTTTTTTCAAGGTCGCGCTTTTTAACGGGTCAAGGTCACCCGGGTTTACATCTCACAACGATCCGAATATTTTAAAATGATTCAATCGTTTGTGTGTGTGCGTATTTTCATCGCTTACATATATAGTCGTCATCGTCACGTTTCATCCACTATTCCAGAAATTCCCGTAAATGTTTCATTTTTTATGGGGAAAAAAAATGGAAAAGAACATTCGAGAAGAAAAATACATTCTAGAACTTTCCAAAAAAAAAAAAAAAAAGTTGCCGAAATTTTTCTCACGTCAAAAATAAATTTTTTTGTATCCTCCAGCCATTCCAAAAACAATACAATTTATTATTTATTATTATTATTTTTTTTTTTAACATTTTTCAAATATGGTATAAAAACTTTTTTATAAAATATTTGTTTCTAAACCCGATCGATGTTAACAATAAATAATAATAATAATAATTATAAAAACTAATTTTTTTGTGTGTGTGTGTGTGTTAAAACAAAACGATGACAAAACGAAACTAAAAAAAAAAAAAAAACTTTTTATGTTTTTTTATGTTGTCTTTTTCTCCAGGAAAATAAAATTTATTATTTTGCTATCGTTCAACAAAACAAAACAAAAAAACTTTTCGAATTAGGTATCATCTATCTAGGTATATAAGTACTTTGAGAGTAGGTAGGTTGATTAAACTTATACGGCATGTTAATCTTTGACCGTTTCGCATACTTAAACATAACAAGTTCTAATCATCATCATCATCATTATTATCATCATCGTTCTCCATTGAAAAAAAAATTTTAACCAATCAACAACAAACAAACAGGATGGATAAAGATAACATAAATTTTTTTTTTTTTTTTTTTTAAGAAGGATGAAAAAATACATGAAAAATCAATCGACTTAAATCTTTCCTTTGTTTGTTTGTTAATGAAATTTTCATTTATTTGGAAAATCGATTCATCGATGGATCGATGAATCGATCGATCGATCGATCGATGACTAATGTTTTCATTTTTTTTTTTTTTTTTTCATTAATTACATGAAAAATTCTGACACAAAGACTCAAAACGGTAAAATTTCGTAAACGTATAAAAAAGCCTTAGGGTAATAATAATTTAAGTTGTTTGTTGGAACAACGAATTTTTGGTTTGTTGTTACAACAAACGAACAAACAAACAACGCGGGGGTTCTAAACGGTTAAAACCATCATCGATCGATATATAATATGACTCTATACGTTCTGAAATTATTATTGCAAAATTTTTTTTTATGTTTTCATTCCATCTGATGCAACAACAACTTTGGTTGTTTGCGACTCTCTTTCGAATTTTGTTTGTTTCCTTGCGGCAAATGATCTACTTTGAATAGTAGTCAATGACGAAGCTCCTTTTTTTATTTCTTTTGTTTGTTTGTTTCTATCGTTGCTAAGAGCGTAATAAAATTACGGAAGGATATATATGTGCTCTCTTATTGTTAGCGGTTGTCGTCGTTATCGTTAAAAAAGACAACAAGACGACGACGACGACGAAATATTCCCCTCCCTCTCCCCCTCTCCCCGTCCTACCTCGTTTTCTTCTCATTTTTTTTAATTATATCGTGAAATGTCTCGCGATTTTATAGGTAATTATAATAATAATGATAAATTACTCCCGGAGCGGCTCTTTTTTAAAAACAAATTTAATTCCCATCCGTTTTTTTTTTAACGGTTAACGAACAAACACATTTATTATTATTATTATTATTATTATCGTAACCGGACAACCTGCTCCTTTTCGCGTTTATTTAAAAAAAAATAAATAAATTTTTCTAATAATCACCCGACTCATCCGTTTCCGTTTACGTTTTTTTTTGTTTGTTCTTTCCTTTTTTCCTTTTACCCTCCTTTTTTTTTTTTAAAGGAATCGTTAATGATGATAATGATAATAATTACACAATTTGCACCGATTTTTTCTTTTCTTTTCTTTTTTCGGTGTTTGTTCTTCTTTTTTTTTTAATTCTTGAGTGTGATTACGTCATGACTTTTTTTTTCCATACTGAACAAATCGATATTTATTCCTTTAGAACAGTTTTTTTTTTAAACTATCCGCCCCGAGGAAGTTATATTAATAATAATAATAATAATAATAATAATAATAATGATAATAAATTACGGTAAATTTTAATTTTGCAACGAGGTGATTAAAAAAAAAAAAGAAAATCAATAAGTGATGCAACCGAATGTAATTAAATAGAATCGCGAACGAATAACCAGGTGAGCATGCATAAGTAGTAGTGATAATAATAATGATAATAATGATAATAACAACGAGGAAAACTATTTTTTTATGTCGCAAAAATAAATTCCGAAAGAAAATTAATTGTAAAAATAAAGAAACACGTGAGAGGAGGTGGGGAGATTTTTTTTTCAAAGTTTTAATCGATCGATTATCATCATCATCATCATCAACTGATAAGAAATGGTGATAAGAAAAAAATTCGCGCGCGAATTTTCAAATGTAAAAAAGAATTCAAAACGTTTTACGAACGGTAAAAAAAAATTTTTTTTTTTTTTTTAATCAATTAATCCGGTAACTTTTTTTTTTTATTTTTGTAAAGTTGTCGTACCTGTTGTACAAAAAAAAAAAAATTAACCGTAAAATTATAATATATATATTTTTTTAATAACACCGAACGTCGTATACATAAATACATTATGTACATAATTGACGGTGAGATACGAAGCGACCGTTTTAGTAGCAGAAAATTTTAAAAAATTTCATGGGAAAAAAAAATTACCCGGTAATAAAATGACGGTAAATTAATTACAAAAAAAAAAAATTTTTTTTAATATTTATAAATTACGCTGTAGCGAATAATAATAATAATAATAATAATGATGATGATGATGATGATAATAAAATACGGTTCTTTGTGATGACGTAATAATTTTTTACGCACGTCCGATTTTTTTATTTTTACTTTTTTCTTTTTCCCATTTAAATATTAATTAATACGTGCGTGTACGCGCACGCACGCATTAATATTTATTAATAATAATAATAATGATGATAATGAAACGTTGATATTTCGAAACTTGGTGTGTGTGGTAAAAAAAAAATCGAATGAATTGTTAATAAAAAAAATTTTTGCCACACCCCGATCGACACACTGCGATCGCCATCGCAGATTCAGGCCGAAATCCTATATGTACCTTATCGATATATATGCGTAAATAATAATAATAATAATAATAATAATAATAATGATAATAATGATAATGATCCGATTGTTTGACTCGGAGGTCAGTTTGAGTAAGAGAAAAAGGTCGGAGTATTTTTTTTTTTTTTCCAGCGAATGTTGTGAATTTTTTTTTTCTTTTTTTTTTATGTTTATGTTGTTGTTGCTGTTGTGTTTGGAAAATTATGTTCTGACGTACTTGTCCCAAATCGTTAGTATTATTATTAAAAAAAAAAAAAATCAAAACTGATTCGTAAGTTAAAGGGTTTTTCAGTCATAAGTTAAACACGTGAATGTTTTTTTTTGACTGGAAAACGCGGCGTAAATTAAAATCAATTTCGTCATTTTTTGTCTCTTTCTTTTCGAGATGAGGTTAAATGTTATTGTCTCTCTCTCTCTTCTTTTTTTTAACATCAACAAACAAAGAAAACGCAAAAAGCGAAGGACAATTCTAAATATGGGACACGAATAAAAAAAAAAAATCTTCTGCTTGTTTTTAAAATGTGGATTCATTTTTTTTTTTCTCTTCACAAAACAAAATAAAAAAAAGGTCAAAGGCCGTAAATTTATTTAACCCACGTGTTAAACGGCGGACAATATTTATCATTTCGGTCATCATTTTAGTTTTAGATTGCGCGCATAAAAAAACGTCTTCAAATTTTCACGTGTATCATCATCATTATCATCATCGTAATAAACTGGAGAATGAATTAAGTTAAAAAAAAAAAAATATGACAAAATTTTCTCAATTATCACGTGATTAATTCAAATTAAATTAACCGTAAGTACGTATTTCTCGTCGTGAATATATTATTTTTTAAAAAAGAAACTTCTAGAACAAAAAATTATCGATTTATTTATTTAAAAAAAAAAAAAATCCTTGACTGAAAAGTTCAAAACATTTTTTTTTTCATTTTTTATTTTCTCATGGAACTTCATCGAGAATTTGCGAACCGCCCAAAAAAAAAAAATTTTCAAATGATGAGCTTTTTTATAAACATGACAGTAATACATATTTGATGATGATGATGATAATGATGATTCAACCACTGAATAACATGGTAATTTTCAAGGTAGTTAACATATGAGAAAGAAAGAGAGAGAGAGAGAGAAAGAAAGAAATACGAACGTGTGAACGAAAAATGTTTTTTTTTTTTTCTTCATTTTTCAACGCATCTTAATCCGAGACAAACGACATTCAATTTCTTTTTTTGTTGTTGTTGTTGTTGTAGTTGTTATGGTTGTTGCATAACATCTACGACATCAATTTAAATACATATAAAAAAAAAAAAAAACTTTACACTTTTAAATTTATTACTTTTTATTAGACGTTTAACACGTTCGTTTCCTTTTTTTTCTTCTTCCGTCAACGATTAATTTTTTTTTCTTTTCCCAATCGTGACCTCATCTCGTGACCTTTTCAAACAGTAAAATAATGATTTAAAAAAAAAAATAGCTTAAAACTTCAAACAAACAAACAAACCAAATCAAATTGATAAAAACTTTTCATTTACTCATCAATAGTTTTACCGTAAGGAACTTTTTTAAAAAATATAAAATGGTGTTTTTTATTCGTAAGGTAAACATAGGGGTACGTTGATTCTTATAATCCGTTTACAACGACAAGGCGATCAACCAAATTTTTTATTTATTTAAAACCCTCACGTAAGCTCAACGAACAAAACCTTTTCCTTTTTGGCACAAAAGAGAGAAATTTTTTTTTTTTTTTCTCGAAGGACGGTTTATTATTATTATTATTATTTTAATAATTTACGAGGTTACCTATTGATATTTACCTGTAAAAATAATCTATAAAAATTATTTAGTAAAAAGATGTTTTTACAAAAAAAAAAAAAAAGAAAATTAATTAGATTCGTTCGTTTCCGCGATTAAATTTTTTTTTCGAAACCGAAACAAAAACAAACAGACAAAAGCGTTTGTCCTTACCCGGGGGGTGGGGGTCTCCTCCTTGAAACAAGATCGAATCCCGTATTTATACCGGGAAGAATTTTTAAAGCAAAAAAAAAAATTTTTTTTATTAGCAGTGTGGATTTACGTGTTTTCGGACAATGTGTAATTCTTATCGATCGATTGATCGCTTGATTGATTGATTGATTGATCGATGAGGGCACTCCTTTGTTCAACGATGGGCAAATGTAAAAGGAATGAATTTTTTTTTCCTTTAAAAATATTTAAATGCGGGGGGGAAAAATCATAAAAATTTTTCAATTCTATACTAAAAAAAAAAAATTTATTTAAATTTTCATGGTTGTTGTGGTTGTTGTTGTTGTCGCAACAAGAAAGTTTTCGATCATCGGAATTTAAAAAAATGTGTTGGGCAAACATAAAAAAATAAAATCAACCAACGCCCTGTCCTAATGTTGTCGTCCTTGCTACCCATTTTCTCGGTTTTCGGATAAAAAAAAAAAAAAAAAAAACAAATCGTATTAATAATAATAATAATAATAATAATAATATTTCTTCCGCTACTATTTAAACCATCCTGCAGAACCTGATTTCCTTTTTCGTAAATATGTTGCCCTTGTTTTTTTTTTTTATCAAAGGGTCGGTTCGGTTTTTAATTTCAATTGATTTTGATTTCAGGTTCGGTTATTACGAAATTTTATATTGATGAAGGCAAAGCCCATCGACTCCACCCACAATTCCCTTTTTTTTTTTTTTAATAAAGAAAATGTTTCGTAATTTAGAGAAATTGCCCTTGATTGTGTCGTTTTCTTTTTAATTAGATAGAGAGAGACAGAGAGAGAGAGAGTGAATCGCAAATATCACGTGGTTAATAAAATGAGTAAATAAAATTATTGGGGGGAAAAAAAAAAAAAAAAATTTCTAAAAATTTAAATTTTCGGGACAAAAACAACAAAAAATTCTTCTCTTAAAAAGAAACCCCTCGAGCATGTTTTTAAATTGAACAAAATGGTTCTTCTAATATTTTGCCTGAATTAAAAAAATATTTTTTTTTAAAAAAAACGCCTTACCTGTGAGCAATAAAATCTTAAAAATTTTTTCATTACGTCATTACAAAAAAATACGTCATCAATTTTTATAAAAAAATTTCCCGCCATTTTTATTCGTCTCATTTTATACCGCTGCCACTTTTTTTTTTTTTTTCATAAATATTAATAACACGGACCGAAATAATTTTTACATATAAATTGATGCTTATCAGTTATCAGATTTTATTGCTCCGGTTAAAAAAAAAATAAAAAATTATTATAATTAACCGAAGAAAAGAGAGAGAGAGAAAGAGAGAGAGAGTGAGAGAGAGAGAAAGAGAGAGAGAGTGAGAGATAGAGAAAGACTTGGTTTTTTTTATGTGGTTTAAGTGAAAGCCTCGAATTCGCGCGGGTCGAGGTTTCCTCCAGTTTTAAAAAAAAATTTTTTTCTTTTTTCTTTTCGAAGGTGATTTTTATTATTATTATTATTTTTCATTCTTGTTGCCAACATGACAAATTTAAAAAATTTACAAATGACGCGACGATCGAAAAAAAAAAAACAGGAAATTAATCGTTCGTTTATTAATTATCATCACGATTGTTCCTGGAGAAAAAAAGAAGGGAGAAAATGGCGCCTAAACAAACCTTACGAAAGGTTTCGATAATAATAATAATAATAATAATAATGTGGATTCGAATCGTGATTTAATTGGATAGACGATGATTTTTTTTTTAATCGCATTTTTAAAAAATATTAAAATAAATCATCAGTAAAAAAAACCATGGCTACCAACTTAAAAGTTTACTCATTTGTAACTGTCGTGCTTCTGTGAACGGAAGCAAATAATTTTTTTTTATCTTCTGGCTAGACGAAAAAAAAAAAGACTTTTTGTTGTTGTTGTTGGAAGGAAGCCACTTTGTTTTTTTTGTTTTTCATAAGTTTTTAAAAACGATCGATATGTAAAAGTTATTGCAAAAAAAAAACCAGATCGAAGGAGATCGTCTATGGAATCCCCTTGAACTGGACAACTTGACGAAGCGAGTCAGTCTTTTATTTTCTCACAATACACAAAAAGAAAACGTATGGTGTCGAATAAAATATTTTCTTCTGCTTCCACGTTTCACTTTCTTTTAACGTTACAAAAAATCAAACAAACCTATTTAAAGTAAGGAACGAATCGGCGGCGGCGTCGGCGACGACAAAACAAATTATTATTATTAATAATTTTTCCGGATTTATTTGACCCTGCTGCCACGACGACGACGACGACGACGATCGTTCGATCGTTCAATCGATCGATCGATCGCTTTCTCGAATTAAAAATTTAATTAGTTTTCAATATTAAAATTTAAATAATCATTCGACTAAATTAATACAACAACGAACAATACAATACAATAAAAAAAAAAAAAGGATTTCGAACGAAAACTGTCGACTTAACCATAACGTGGTGTTAGCATTTAACAAAGAAAGTTTATTCTTATGCCACGATTATATAATAAAACTAACATGTAATTGCTCGATGTTTTGTTGCCCGTAAAAAGACAATTACAAATGATTTTTAAAAAAAAATTTTTTTACAACGTGTAGACGAGAATAAAGGGCCGACTATATGATATCAATTAAAATGAGAGACTCTTCGTTGTCTTTCTTATCAATACAATGATAAGAACAAAAACAAAAATCTCATTTTATTAAACGCGTATAAAACGCTTTCGTTCTTTCTTTTTTTTTTTTTTTTTTTTAATTTTCTTTCCAGTACGCGATGGTAATGATAATGATGATGATGATAATATGGAAAGAAGGTTTTTAGAAAATATAACAAAGCGAAATTATCATTCTGGAAAAGTAAAAAAAATTTTTTTTTTTTTTATAGTAATTATCGAAAGTGTAAATCGGCATATCGATCGATCGATCGATGGACCAATCATCATTTATTTTATTTTTTTTTCGAGTGGGAGAAAGAGGAGGAGAAAGAGAGAGAAAGAGACAGAGAGAGAGAATAAAAAAATTTCTCTTTTCTAATGCCCCGAAGTATGGCCAATAGTTAACCAGTTTGAAAGTAACCAAAAATTTCGACTCGTAAATTTTTTTTTGATGTCGTTTGCTCTCTGGAGAAAAAAAAGAAATGACGCCTCAAGGTCACCACCACGCCCAACAGCGTTTTCCTCTTATCAATTATCAGTTTTGTCCTTTTTATTGGAAATATGATGGATGATCCGAAATTAAAAATTTTAATTATCTTCTACTTTTTACGCCTGTGGAAATTTCAAAAAAAAAAAAATTTAATAAGAAAAACAAACGACGTCGACTATGACGATAATAATAATAATAATTGTTATAATAAAGTAATTTAATTAAAAAATCATCGTCTGCTATTGTTTGTAGGCGGCGGCCAATTATAAAATAATTTTTAAAAAAATCTACGCGAATTTTTTTTTTTTTTTGAAAATAATGTCAATTAATAAATAAATAAAAAAAATTGGTACGCCGCGATTTCGTTGCGTGACTTTTTTTCTTTTCTTAAATTTTCGTCGTGGTTTTACTTAAATCAACTTTCATTTGTCGATGATGATTTTTCAAGTCGCAAAAATTGAAATTTTTTTTTTTTCCGCCTCGATCTATCTCGTTTTGGCAAACAAACAAAATTATCCTGAGTATTTTTTATTTTATTTATGACCCGTCACACGTGAGGCTAAACCAACCCTTTATTATTATTATCATCATCATTATTATCATCATCATCATCGTCATTACGTAAAATCTTTTAAACTGGAGCAAACACGCGAGCGAAACAATGCAATCGTTTTTTTTTTTTCGGAGGTACGTTTGCCACTTTTTTTTTTTATAATGACGTAATCACCAAAAAATTTTGAAAAAATTTTCCCGCCATTTTTTTTATTAAATATTTTAACTCCACGTTTAAACTACTATTAATTTAAAAGAATTAAAATTTTTTTTTTATTATTAATTTATTATGTTAGTCATGTTTTCACCGTGTCGCTTATAACCTTTTCCAAAACGTAATAATAATAATAATAATAGCGATAAACAAAAGCAGTAGACATTTACAGACGACAAAAAAAAATTATTTTGCTACTTTAAATATGTTTATTGTCAATAATAATTTGTGATATTAAAATTTTTTCGTATCGACGAGATACAAATGTTGTTACCCTTGGGAAAATTTTAAAAAAAAAAAAAAATTTTTATAAAGAAAAAAAAAACGGGACAAAAAAAAATAATTTAATGCGAATCGGGTTATCGGTTCATTTTTTTTTTTTTTTTTAGTACGTGGGAGCAACGAGTTAAAACCACGTTAATAAATTTCGTCGTTATTTTAATAAAATCTAATAGTTTTCTAGTATCAATTTTTTTTTAAACGCAAAAAAAAAGAAAAAATTCTTTAAAAACTTTCCAATTTTTTTTTTTTTACTTTCGCAATGTTGGCAACATTGAAAATAATTTAAATAAAAAAAAAAGGGAAAATTTCTTTTTTTTTTTTTTTTTTAGTATTTTTATCATTATTATTTTTATTATTTGCAAAAAGACGACGACGTAATTCAAGGGGGAAAAATCAGATCGTTTGGTAAAAAAAATATAAAAATTCGTGAGTAGATAATTTTAATGATATTATTATTATTCTCAACGATGGTCGAGATTTCTCGACCTGAACGAGAGCAAAAACATTAAATAAGAGCAAAAAAAAAAAAAAAAGAAAATTTTTTTTTTTATCAACAACCGGGACAACTTCCAACTGAATTTAATTTTTTAAAAAATATCGAAAAAATTTTTTTCGTAAAAAAATAATTTAAGAAACGTGTAATTAAATAAGTTATCAAGTGGCAGAAGAAAAATTTAATTTCGTGTTTAACCGCCGCAAAAAAAAAAAAATCGAAGAGGAAAAAACGAAATTTTTTTTTCCTATATTTATTATAATAATAATAAATAAAAAAAAGAAAAAGTCAGGGTTGTAAGGTCGATCAATAATTATTGGATATGTTATCGATGTATCGATCGATACATCGATCGATTCATCGATTCAACCAATAATAATTAGGTGTAATAAAGTTGCCATTTATCTCAAAACTAATTATTCTCACCTGTTTAATTAAATTCAAAAATGATGAGCAACAAATCAAGGTTGACCGCTTAATATTCCACGATTTTTTATTTATCCAGGTGGGATGATAACAAACGCAACAAACAACAAACGAAAATCTCATAATGATAATTTACGATGAGAAAATGTCACTTTATAAATTTTACACAAAATTTTTTTTTCCATCAAATAAATTTCGAATTGCAATTTTTTCGTCCTTGACATTATAATATCGTTTGACATACATAATGGCGAAGACCTTTTGACTCTTTTATTTTTGTTTTCTGCTTTACTTCTCTCTCTCTCTCTCTCTCTCCCCCAAATAAACTTTTTCCTACTTGGTATTCCGTATGACGTCGTAATGACGTAGTTTATACTGTCGTTAATTTTTTTACGAAATTTTCATCGTCGAGATAATTTTTTTGTTTTTTGTTTTTTTTATGGGGGGGAGCCGGGGGAAAAGGAAGCGGGGAGGGATTTTAAAACTTCCTTTGACCTTTTGACATCATACAAATTTATATTTAATAACCGTTTTATAATCTTTAATAATAATTATTATAATTTTAAATCGTCGGTAAACCTTTTAATTTTTTTTTAAAATCAAACAAACCGACGAAAAAACTTTTTTTGGGGGGAGGGAGGAGGAGGGGGAGGGGCGGGATAAAAAAAATTTAACGGTAAATTTGTAATTTTAAAATATGGGAAAGGCGTGACGATTATATGCAGAGTAGCAACAAACAATAAAAAAAAAAAATTAAATTGGCTACTATTACTACTACTACTACCAATACCAAGTTTTCTTCTTTTTCTTCTTCTTCTTCAACTTTTTCAATTTATTTATTAATTTTTTCATAAGAAAATTTATGAAAACGCCTTTTGTGAATGTTTTCATAAAAAAACAAAAAAATTATCATAACTTATAATACCGGTTTTAATATATATAAAAAATTATGAAAAAAAAAAATTTTCTGACAGTGATTCCCTAACGTCGGTTAGTTAACGCCCAACAATCGTTTAAAAATCGAGGCAATCAAATCAACTTTATCGGTATTTTGATGTTATCACATGAGAGATAATAATAATGATGATTAAATTATAATTTACATATACAAATTTATGCGTGAGTGCGTGCGTGAGTGCGTGTCTAAGTGCGTGCGTGTGTTCGCAAAAAAAAAAACAATCGAAAATCTATCAGAAAGACACCGAGAGAGAGATTTGAGAGAATGACGTTAAATAATATTATTTCTTTAATTAATTATCATTATCATTATTATTATTATTATTATGAGGTAAACTCGAAGTGGTAGCAGAAACGAGTTTTCAATTCGGTTAAAGGTACGATATAAAAAAAAAGCAAAAAATTACAAGAAAAAAAAAAAAAAATATTTGAGACGTTATTATAATTTTTTTTATTATTTAAATTATTACAATAGTAGTAGTGGAACAACCTTTCAAATTTATAATTTTTGATTGTTCCGTTTGTTTTCGTGTTTGTTTTGTTTGTTTGTTGTACAACCGCCAAACATTCCCGATCCGTCAAAAAAAAAAATTCGCGTGAATTGATACGATTATAAAATTATTTAAAAAGTTTTGAAACATTTTTTTTTTTTTCGTCACGAAATTTTGTTTTGGATATGTTTAAAAAAAAAAAAATTTCGTCTGCTTCGTAAATTTAAAATTTATTATTAATATTAATAATAATAATAATAATAATAATAATAATAATAATAATAATAATAATAATGATAATAATAATAATAAGTCGTTATCGTTAAAAAAAATATCCGAAAATCGGATTGAAATAAACGTGACGGCGGAAAAACCGAAGAAATTTCGACTTTATAAATTCCGGAAATCGATATTTTACCGGATGGAATGAGAAAAACGAAAACCGGAAATGGTGAATCCGTTAATAACCGGAAGTCGCGTTCCATCCTCAATCATTTAACGTCCGCATTTGTAAAAGTGACAAGAATTATTTTTTCCAGGTTCCACAAAAAAAAATTTTTTTTTTTAAAATCAAATCATCACCCTTCGATGTCAAAGGATTTATCCCTAAGGAATCGGTTAAAAATCTGGAACATTCTAAAAAAATTTACCGTCTCCATTATTTCAAAATAATAATAATAATAATAATAATAATAAATTTTACGTTTTTTTTTTTTAATATCGTGTGAAAAATTTTTTTTTCGCAGGAATTCATTTTAAAAAAAATTTATTATTATTATCATTACAAATATTTCACATTGTTAATTTTTTTAATCGATTATTAACTTCTTTATAATTTTTTCCAGGTGAGAAAGAAAGAAAGAGAGAGATAGAGAGAGAGGGAGAATAAGGGGAGAGAAGGGAAAAAAATTCTTCGGATTGAAATTTTTACGTAATGTAAAAGAAAAAAAAAAATTAATTATTTATGATAATTAAAGTGAAAAGAGAGAGAGAAAGAGACAGAAAAAATTCTTTTCTGAACTGTGAAATAATAATAATAATAATAATAATGAAAATATTTCTTCTGAGCGTAATAATAATAATAATAATTGAGAGTTCGATGGAAGGTCGCGGTCTCGGTTAATATTATACGTTTTCGAATCGTATAACGGCGGATGATTTTTTTTTTTTATTTAAATTCAGGTACGGATAAGAAAAAAAATTTTGCAACCAACCATTTTATATAAAAACCTAAAAAGATTTTTAATCAATGCCAAAGAAAGCTCGAGGTGTGATAAATGATAAAGAAAAAAAAAAAAAAAGGCGAGTTGTTACTTACTCCCACCGGCCAGATGTGCGCGAGCGCACGAAGGCCATGTGGGCGTTACCATATTCGTATTTGTAGGGCAACCAAACTAATATATCGTGCTTCATCATCATCATCATCATTATCATCTTCCTGGGTAAAAAAGAAAAACCGTTTGTACAACATGAATGCGAATTATAAAGATGGCCGCCGTGGTAGTTTAAATAATTAAAAGGGCCGTAAAAAAGGATTTAGTAACAACGTATCAAGGATTTTATCTCTCCCACAATAATAATAATAATAAATGATTGATATTTTGACAGGGAATGTCTTATTCAACTTATGTAAAAGTTTAAGTACGAAAGGAAGGAAGGAAGGAAGAAGGAAGGGGGGTGGGGAACATTATTAATTCGGTCTTCTTGTCAAGGTGGTAGAGAGTGGTGTTTACTGTTTACAAAAAAAAAAAAAAAAGTCAAGCTACCAAAATAAAATCGTTAATGTCGTCTGTCAGGAGTTTTTTTTTTTTTTTTAAAATCATTTGATATAATTACTTAAGACACTCCATAGAGTAAAAAAAAAAAAAAAAATTTTGTTCAAAAATCGTGTTGTTATTATTTTTTGACGTATCTCTATCAAAGAAAGCATTAGTGTCTAAATGGTCAGTAAGTAAACCGGCATTACTTGAGTTTTATTGCGAGGGAGGTATTAATACCTCAAAGATA
Source organism: Pediculus humanus corporis (assembly GCF_000006295.1). Classification (NCBI taxonomy): domain Eukaryota; kingdom Metazoa; phylum Arthropoda; class Insecta; order Psocodea; family Pediculidae; genus Pediculus; species Pediculus humanus. The sequence goes on from NW_002987834.1 coordinate 426,686, forward strand.
ATAAGGTACCCTGCGGTGTTAAAAAAGATACCAACCAACGTCACGAAAATGTAGTTCCTTTTTTTTTTTTTTAAAAGAAAAAGGCTTAACCGCCACGTTTCTCTCTCTCTTTCTCTCCCTCTTTCCCCCGCCCTTTCCAACGCGTTCTCTCTTCCGCATATAAGTTAAACATTAAAAAATTTCTTTATTCGATCGAGTAGTGATAATAATAAAAATTCGATGAATTCATCAATAAATAACGCGAAATTTTTTTTTTTTTTATTTGACACGTTTTTCATTTCATAATTAATATGTTTAATTGATGAAAAAAACAAAAGTTAAATAACCTTTGACCCCGTTGATTTATTAACGTTCAAATCGGTTTACAAAAAAAATATGACGTCAATTATTTCGTTCGGTTTGTCTGCTTGCTCGCGCGCTCCAAATTTAATAATTCGGCTTCGCGCTTTTCTTAGAAAAATCTCACTCACGTGGTACATTCTTACCGGAAGGGAGGAGGAGGGGTAAGGGAAGGGAAGCAGAAGACAACCTGAAGATGGAAGTTTTTTTTCAATAAGTGTATTCAAAGGTTCACCCTCGGTTTAAAAAAAAAAAAAAGTGGATTTGAATGATGCCGACAAGAAAGTTATAATAATGATGGGGTGCCATTAGTCGTGGTTACAGGCCGAATATTATCAAAACTTCGTGTCAGTAGTTCACGTCGATCAACATGACAAACCTTTCTCTAACCATCTCTCAACGGTTTCGTTATTCAAAAACCATTTATTATTATTATTATTAATTCCATCGCTTTTTTTTTATACCGTCATGATATTTTTATTCATTCCAGAATTTAAGAGAGAGAGAGATAGAGAAGATACTCACTACCTGATTCATCTTTACATCTTCTTCTTCTCCTTCTTCTTACTGGAATATGTTTTCCAATGATTTTGCAGTTTTTTGATGAACAAACACGAAGAGATAGAGAGAGAGAGAGAGAGAGAAAACAAACGCCGGTTAATATTTATTCCAGGCACGGTGAAAAAAAAAATCGATGATAAATAATAAATTCCAGTTTTTTTTCCATTCATTTCCAAATTTAAGTACACCCCCTCACCCTCCCCAACCCAACCCCCCACGACCAAAAAATTTTGTATTAGTTTTTCCCAAAAAATAAACAATAATTTTTCTTACCGGAAATCGGAGGATGCGTAACTCGGAACTTTTTCTTTCTAAAGCCACACACACGCACGCAAACTAGTAGAACCTGGATAAACTGGGTGGATTGTTGGAGGTACACGAGCTACTCAAGTAGGTACTTGCCTAGCAACCATTAAACATTCTACCTACCTAAAAAAAAAAAAAAAATTTTTTTTGACTTTTAATATTCATCGAATGAATTCGTGTCTTGAAATAAAAAAAAAAAATTCCTTCTAGTAATTTTAATCATTATTATTATTTAAAAATTCTCCGTAATAAATATTTTTTTAATAATAATAAAAACCTGCTGGAGTTTAAATAATAATAATAATAAATGCAAAATTCGTAATGGAATCGCGTTAATGACCCATAATTACGTAAAAATAAAACCGATCGGAAACGAAACACTGTGTCAAAGGTCAAATCATTCTTACATAAAAAAAACAACAACGTGTTAATATGATCCTGGAGAAAAATTAAAAATCACATAACTGGAGAAATTTTAATCGTTTCGAAAAGGGAATAATGTAAATAATAATAATGATAAGCCAATACTTAATTTTCAATGGGTATCATTTTATTTTAAATCATTATCATCATCATCAGAGAGATACTAATTGTCTTTGTCTAATAACTTGGGAAAAAAAATTTTCTCTCTCTCTCTCTCTTTCTCTCTCTCTTTATTGCGATGACAATCAAACGAATTCATTTTAAAAAAAATAACAAAGAAAGAGAAAGAGAAAGAGAGAAAAAGAGAAAAAGAGAAAAAGAGAAAGAGAGAAAAATTCGAGTTGCTCGTTTTTTTTGATTATGTTGTTGTTGTTTGTTGAAAAGGCGTGACTTTTCCACAACAACCTAAACGCTTTTCATTGTCTATTCAAAATTATTATTATTATTATACATAACAACCGTGAAACTCATCTTAAATTATTATTATTATTATTACAACAATAAAAAATTACGTAATCCTCGTAATAAATACTTTTTATATATCAAGTCATCCAAGAATTTTTTGACACATGAATCGTCGCATAAAAGCTCCTGACTGAACGTATCGGGTTACTTTCATTATAGAGGCAACAAACAACAACCGAAACAACCAGCAACCAACAACCAACAACCTTGACGAAAAAGTCAATTTTTTTTTTTTCGTTAAATGTGTTCCAAATTTCATCCAGAGAAATGGTTTAAAAAAAAAGTCAAAAGTCATTCATAGAAAAAAAATAAATTAAAAAAAATAATAATAATGATGATGATGATGATAATAATAATATATTCTAGTAGTAAAGAGAATTTTCTCTCTCTCTCTCTCTTTATGTTTTTAAAGTAGTTTTTTCATATATATACGTACCTGATTGAAATCTTTAACGTGAGTGAGTGAGTGCGCGTGTGCCACGTAAATTTTTATACATTTCACTCTTGTCCTTATTATTATTATTATTATTATTATTATTATTATTATTATTATTATTATTATCGGGGGAGGGGAGGGGAGGGGGAGAAAAGAAAACAATTGTCAACTTTAAAACGGATTCTTTTGAAAAAATCGTTGGAGGTGACCGTTGGCTCTCTCTCTCTCTCTCTCTTCCTCCTCTTCGAAGAAATCATAACAACACACAACTGAAAGAGATGTCAATCAGGAGATTTATTATTATTATTATTATTATTATTACTCGTAACCTCCTTTTCATAACTTTTTATGTTATTCTCATCTGGCATTGACCCATCTACCTTTCTTTTTTTTATACCGAAGAAGAAAGAGAGAGAGAGAGAAAGAAAGATGGTGGAAAAAGTAAAAAAAGAATTCCTTCTTTGTCATTCAAGTCGAGTGTTATTTTTTTTAAGGTAGAGCTAAGGTTCGGTTAACGTGGAAAAAGAATGTTTTTATAATTTATTTCTAATACCACGATAATTTTATTTTCATAAAAAAAAAAGTTATGAAAAAAAAAAATTATCACGTTTATAATGATTCGAAAATAATCTCTATATGGTATCAAAAATCGATTGTGCAAATAATAATAATAATAATGATTTCGTTAAAAATTTTATTCTCCAAAACTGGAAAATTATGGAAAAAAAGAAGTGGAAGAAGAAGAAGAAGAAGAAGAAAATTAAATATCATGACTTTATTAAATAAAATAATATAATTTTAAAAAACGAAATTGTTGTTGTTCTTGTTATGTTTGTTTGTTTGTTTGTTTCTGAAAATGTCAAAAAAAAATGGTTGAAAAATGTTTGTTTGTTGATGACGACGTACGTTTGTTTTTATGTGTTGACAATTAATTGGTTTTTCTAACTATCCTATCGACAACTACAACTACTACCAACAAACACTATCATTATAACAACAACAACAACTACAACTTTCCCGTGATAAAAATTTTCTTTTTATCATAAAAACGTGATGACGTCAAACCTTTTCCGGTTTTTTTTTTTTTTAATCCTTTTCATCCGTTACGCACGTTAACGCTCCCTGCGTTTTTTTTTCGTACTTAATCACGAAAAGTTTAAATCTTTTAATAACGTTTTTTTACGCGCGTGTTGTCGTTTGTTTGTTGTTTGTTTTCGTGATGACATTTTCCAAAAAAAATAAAATCCCTTTCGAAAAAAAAGTAAAAATTTGTTTCTTATTATTTTTTTTTTAAATATTAAAAAACAAGTTTGTATATAAATATAAGAAATTATTTGTTTGTTTGTTGTTTGTTTACTTGTTTTATTATTATTATTATCGTGTAATGAACAACAGAAAATAATTTGTTTGATTTATAAAGATATCGATTATCGGAATTGGTTTGGGTGAACGATCGTAAAAATGTGAATTTTTTTTTTTTTGCGGTTTCTCTCTCTCTCTCTCTCTCTCTTTCTATCTTTCTCCAGGATAATTAGGTTTTGGTTCATCATCATCATCATCATTATCATCTTCAATTTCTTGTTTGTATGTATTTTTTTTTCCTTGTAAACCGGGCGTGTCCCAAATTGATGATGGCTCTCTTTTTTTCTCGTTTGTTCGTTACGAAAAAAAATCAATTTTCTGTTGATGGTCAGACCAAAGACGATGACCTCAATTATTATTATTATTATTATTTACATTTCGATTCGAACAAACATTCCAAAGACAGTTGTTTGTTGTTGAGACCATTACAAAAATTACAACAATTTTTTTTTTGAAACAAACGACTCGTTTGATATTTTAAATCGTTTGTGAAATTTTCCCGAAGATTTTTTTCGTTTGGTTGTTTTTCCTTTTTTAAAACGTGGAAAATTATTACTATTATTATTATTTAACTGTTATCTCTTATCACACGAATTAAACTGATAAGACATATATTTTTTTTTAAAATTCCAAAATAAGAAATGATATAAACGTTTATATTTTTATTATCGTAGTCAATAATAAAGATATCAGATAATGAAAAAAAAAATTTTTTTTGTTGTTGTGGTTGTTTGTTACCTGGAGATAACAAACGAATGAAAAGATTGATTTTTATGCGTTAATTAGAATCCCTCATATCGATAAAAAAAAAAAAAAAACTCTCTCAACAGGGGATCTCTCTCTTTTTTTTTTTTAAAGTTAATAAGCCGCTTTATTATTATTATTACATACTTGTGAGCCAGTTAATATTTAAAATAATGTATTTGTGTAGGCGTTTATTGTGCCACGACAACAACAACAACCGACCGATCGACTAAATAAAATCATATACATCGTTTAATAAGAGATGAGTCGTCGAGAAAAATAAAAAAAAAAATCCCGTTTGTTGTGTAATAACGTAAACGTTTATAAATGCCGACAATAACAACAACAACAACAAACGATAGGATTGGGTTTGTACCTTAAATCGTTTCGATGCTGCTGATGCTCCTCTTGATGAGAATGTTGATGATGGTGATGATGGTACTGCTGCTGATGATGACGATGTTGATGCTGCTGATGATGGTGATGATGCTTCTATCGTTGATGATGATGTTGATGCTGCTGATGATGGTGATGATGCTTCTATCCTTGATGATGATGTTGATGCTGCTGATGGTGATGCTGCCGATGATGACGATGATGATGATGATGATGATGATGGTGATGATGCTCCTGTTGATGATGAGGATGATGTTGATGCTGCTGATATTGATGATCATGGTGACGATACTGCTGATGATGCTGATGGTCGTGATGATGATGATGCTCCTGATGATGATGGTGATGATGATCTGTTCTTTTTTTTTTTTAAGTTGGTAGAATTGTTTTTAGCGGTTATTTTTTTTGTTTTTATCGTAAAATCGTGTCATTATCGACGGTTGTATAAATACAACTAAAAAAACCAAATTTGGTTGTTTACGCATTTATCAACCGTTTGTTCGAACGTTTGTTTTTTTTCCCATAGTATTTATTTACAGCGCTATAAATTTTTTCTTTATAAAAAAAAAATTTTCACTCATTTTTTAGAGACCCTGGATAAATTACAATCAAATTTATTTATATAAATAATAGGTCAAAGTTCATATGTTGTTAATTTTTTTTTTTTGTTTGTAACCGAATCATTTATCGAACCTTGACAACACCCACCCTTACAACAATTTTACTTATTAATACGTTTGCTATATATTTTTCACACTCGATTCGTAAAAGGTTTGAAGTGGCGGCGGTGGCGGTAGCAGGGGCGGTAGCAGGGGCGGTAGCAGGGGCGGTGTCAGCTAAAAAAAATATCAACCTTGTTTATTAGAAGGGCGTCTATTAATTAATCGTCCTCGTTACTCGCCACCGAGAAGCTTTTCCCTTATAAATTCTTATTCATTTTAATATTCGGTTTCATTTCCGGTCCGTATTTTTTTCCTACTATTATTATTATCATTATCATACTACAGTTACATTGTTTATACAAATGACCTTGAAATGTACATTTTTTTTTTTTTACGTGACGAGAAGGCGATGTTGGAATTACTTTAATTTTCATACCCAACAAACAAACAAACATCAAAATAAAAATAATAATTATCGTTGAATAAAAAGTCGTGGTAGCAGACGAAAAAAAAACAAAAAACACTCGAAAGAGGAAAAAGATGAGAGAGTGTTTAAATAAAAATGAAAAAATTTTTTTAAATTTCTCGCGACAAAGATGACACCTTAAAAACCCAACCGGCCAACGAATGAATGAATGAATTTAATAATTCGCGCCGAGTGAGTGACCTTGAAAATAAAAAAAAGAATTTTCTCACGTGCTCGCGCGCGTATTGAGTAAAAAGGAAAACGTTTTGATATCGATAATAATAATAACAATAATAATAATAATAAAACAATTAAATATTATTTATATGCATATATATTTTTATATTATTGTATAAATTTAACGACTATTCTAATTAATAATAATAATAATAATAATAATAATAATTATAAAAAATTTAAGACTCTAAATGGGGTAACTCCTATTTAAATTATAACATTATATAAAAATTTTTATATATATAATAATAATAATATAAAACAAATTTTTGTTTACATATATCTATATACGTATCGCAATTATTATCATTATTATCATTTAAATATAAATATAATATATATATATATATATATATATACTGTTTTTTTTTATAGGAACACATATAAAAGTACAAAAATATAATTTTTTTTTCAATATATTACGTATATATTTATGTATATATATATATTTAATTTTATACATCGATAATAATAATAATAGTAATTAATAAAAAGTTTTCCTATTTCTATTACGTACGAGAGAGAGACTTGACGTAAACGTTAAATGACGTCATTATTGTAAGAAATTCGTTTTAAATACGAATAATTTAATATAATAAAATATCACAGGGATTGAGATGGGGGGAGGGAGGGGGAAGGCAGTGCTTATTCGGAATAAAAAAAAAATTTTCTTTTTTTTCTTTTTTTTTTTTACCTACTCGGTTTGTTTTGTACTTTTTTTTTTTGTAAGCAGACGACGTGAGCAAGGTGGGGGTGAGGGGGTGTAGGGGAAAAAGAAGTAAAATCGATCGTCGAATATGGCGGATGTTCACGAATAAATATTTCATTCAAAGATTAAAAAATAATAATAATAATAATCGTTATACCGAATGGAAAAGAAAAAAAAAAGTGACAAAAATCAAAGCAGGTGCGTAGGTAGGTAGGTAGGTGAAAGGTTTTTTATAAGATATGACTCTCATGTTAGTTAGCCCGTAACCGTAATCCCGGATTACACAAGATTCCCAATACAATAATAATGATAAGAAGAAACCCAAAAAAAAAACCGTTAATTTAAATTTTCATGTCATCGTTTCCTTCCCCTCCCCTCCCTCTCTCCCTCCCCGTCGAAACCTTGATTTAAATTTTTAATAAAAAAAAAATATTTTTACATCGCCTACGCGCCATTTTTTTTTTTTTTACACCGACTGCTGTGACGTAATTTTTCTTTTTTTTTCACCGCGAAATTAACGGTTACGTTTAATTTTTTTTTTTTTTTTTTTTTTTTTTACGAGAGTAGGAAAAGGGAGTATCACACTTGACAAAAAAAAATGACGACAACCAACATAACAAACGGTTAAAAAACGAGTAATATTAATAATAATAATAATAACGATCGTGACAATGTAATTAAATTGATTGACTAAAAATTACGAAGGATTTGAAATTTAAAAAACAGGTAAAGTAATAATTATTATTTTTTTTATAAAAAAACAATTAATTCCCATTCATTGTTAACGATTGACATAATCAATTTAGAGTAAAAAAAAAGAAAAAGAAAATTCGAAAATGACGCGCGTCGTCATAATTTTTTTTTTTACGAAAATCATCATCATTACGATCGTTGGAATGTTAATAAAGCACTGCAATCGTTTCTATCGAATTTCTAGAATTTTTGGAAACGTTAATAATAATAATAATGATAATAAAACAATCGAAAATTTTTATTCATTGCTGTAATCTTTTGAATATTTTCGTGTGCGAATGAAATCATTTAAGTAATTATACATATAAATACATATGTATATACGAAACTATCGTGAAACGCCTCAGAAAAAGTTGAAAAAAAAACAAGGAAAACGTGGAAATTTAAAAAAAAAAAAAAAATGAAATAGAAACACGTATGGTGACACCAGAGGCTGTGCGCGCAACTCTATATCTCTCGGTTGCTACACTTTCGCCACGCCCTGCGTCATCTGTCTCCCCGAGCTCTGTGCTCTCGTTTTTCTGAATTATAGTGAAAGTTTATAATGGAAAGTATAGAGCCAACAAACACTATCTACTACTACTACTACTACCACCACTAGAGTAGCCTCCTCGTCTTTCTTGTTTGGTGACCATAGTATACTATACTTCACGAAATACATATTTGCGATGGTTTTTTGTTTGTTTGTTTGTTTGCGACAAAATTAAATTTCTTTTTAATTAATAAAAAAAGCTAACTTTGGAAAAATATAACACCTGACAAAGCAACTAGTCTCTTATCACAGTAGCCATCATGAAAACGTTAAAAATACTGTTCGAATATAGAAAAAAAGAAAAGCGTGACAAGGGCAGGACACTATGCCCATTGCTGCCACTTTTTTTTTTGTTTGTAGACCGACGACCAACTTAGGTAGGAGTTGCTTGTTCAGTTGTTTCGATGTCGACTGGTGTGGAAGCACCGGATCTGTGAGGTGACGAATAAGATTGATTGTTCACGCCGTGAGATTCTTCTTTTCCTTTGGGTGAGCTCGTGAGCGGAGGAGACGACACCGAGCCCGGAGCCGACGATTCGGATATCGATGATCTAGACGAACATTGATCTTTATCGCTTAAACTGCAACTGCTCCTCTTGTGATCTTCTAAACCGTTTCTCGAATGAGGAGGATCCGAGAGTCTTGCGTGAAGCGGAATCGGATATCCCGGAGGAGGAGGAATCGGATTTCTTAGCAGAGCTGCCATCGGATCCACCATTCTTCCCTCCGATGTTACTTTTCCCATAAATGACCGTATTTCCTCGAAGTAAGATTCGTCGCTCATGATTCCTTGACTTGGTAACAACGACAATCTATGCCCTTGTTTTGGATGTTGATACATCGAAGACCGGCTGTGACGGTGATCGTCTAAAATAGTCGGACCGTCGGCTTCGTGTTTCTTTAAATGGCGATCTAAATTCGTTTGCTGTCCGAAACATCTTTCGCAAAGTTGACACTTAAAGGGTTTTTCTTTATTATGTATATTTCTCACGTGTCTTTGTAAATTAGATGATATGCTAAAGGATCTTTCACAATATTTACACTTGTACGGTTGTTCTCCCGTATGCGTCCGAAGATGTCTGGTTAAATTCGCAGAACGAGGAAACACTTTTCCACAAAACTTACAAGCGTACCTATCTTTAAGTTTGCCTCCGCCGACGGAATTTTCCATCGAAAAGTTTTTACTCGGCGTCTGCAAAGCGGGATGTTGCGGACCGCCCCGAAGCAAATCGAACGGAGGAGGAGGAGGAGGCGGAGGACCCCCGTTCGGATGACCGTTTATACCGGGCGATGGAAAAACGAAAGGCCTCGTCGGAGGAGCATATCCCGGAGGACTCACGGGAAACGGTATTGGTAACCTTGCCGATTTGTCAACGTTTCTGTACATGGCTTCTAACATGAAAGGATGCAGAGGTTGATGCGGGAACAACAACGGGTACGGACTGCTGGGCGATTCCTTGCTCCTCTCCGATGAACTTTGACTCCTCGGTGAAACGGGACTTTGTCGAATATCCGACGCCGGTATGATTTGTTCCTTCGACGGAGGAGAAGAAGTCGGAGATGGAGATCTTAAAATAACATTTTGATTTTCGTCTTCAATCCGTCGTCTCTGCAAGCTCAGCTTCTTATAATCTACTCTGAGATCTAGTGGTTGTTCTTCGTCCGTCGGTCCGGGAGGTGGTCTGCCAGCGGGCGACATGTGGGGTCCGGCCGACCTAGTGTTACGTGATAAATCAAAAGGCATTTCATCTCCGGCGTTGTGCTGTTGATTATCATCAGGTACTCTGATAGTCAACGGATAAACGGCTGCTTGTTTTGGCGAACTATGTCCGCTCGACGGCACCAGCATTTTACGCGGGCTGCTATCTTTTTCCCTCATAGTGTATGGGCTACGAAAGTGCGGCAGTGGCGCCACGCAGTACCACGCCAAAGCGGCGTCCACTGCACTCATCTGAATCCAAATCTAAGTATCAGAGCCAGTCTGAAACCAAAAAAAAAAAACAAATAAAAAAAATTATTTCCACGTTTACACTTTGTCATTAAAACTTTATTTATTAATTAAGGATTAAAATTTAATTACATTTTCCAGTTTTTCTGGAGAAAAACTGGAAAATTGTGAGATTATAAAAAAAGAAAGGAGTGATAAGAGACGAAACTACAAGTTTTTTTTTTTTATCAATTCGGTCAAATTTCAAAAGCTAAAAATCACGTCTTTCGTTTTGACGAACGTTACAAAAAAAAAAATAAAAATAAAATCTTTGATTCTATTGCCACGATTACAATGAATTCCAATGATACATTTTTTTTTTTTTTATTTCAAAACTGTGAAATTCTGACCAGAATAAAATAAAAAAAAACCTCGAGTCACGTTTAATCCGCGAAATCCGTGATAAAACCATCATTTATATTTAAACCGTAAAAAAAAAAAAAAAAATTAATGGCGAAAACAATAAATCATCGATCAATAAATTATTATTATTATTATCATCATTAATAAATCCATTGATACATAAATTTAAAAAAAAAAAAAATATATATATATCGATTTCTTTTTTCCTTTTTTCTTCTTTTCACGTCATTTTATTTGTTTTGTCATATTGCGGTCACGAATTCGAATGATTGATTGATTGATCGATCGATTACGAAACATATATATAAAAAAAAAGCTCCCACAAAAATCCATTCCTTCCTCCTTCTTCTTCTTCTACTTTCTCTTAAGCTACGTTTAACCATTTGGCGAAAGTTTTCTTTTTTTTTAAAAAAAAGAAATATCAGCAGCAGAAGACAGCACGACGACGACGACATATTTGAAATTAAATAATTTTTAATCGCGGATTCACGTTTAGATAAAAAAAAAAAAAAAAAAAAAAAATGAATGTCGTTAATAAACTATAACGTGGAAGAAGATGGTTTTGGTTTTAAGAAAAAGAAAAAGAAATTTAAAGATAGTAATTCGAAGCAATAAAAAAAAAAAAAAACAAGATTCTAATCTTTTAAAAGAAGATTAATTATTGTAGAGAATGCAACAACCACAACCACAACAACAACAACAACAACAACAACGCGGACACGGACGGATTCGAATTCAACAAAATGAAAAAAAAAAAAAATTCATCCATCCATGTGTGAGATGTGCGCCCACCAACGTTAAAACCAAAAAAAAGTTCCTTCTTTCTCCTCCCCTTCCCTCCCTCCTCCCCCCGTCCGTTTTTTTTCGTGACGTTTAATTATAAAATTTTTTTAAAATTTGCCACGTTCGCGAACGGTTTGTTTTCGTGTAAATTTTAAAGTGGAAAAAGACAAAATTTTCCTCCACTTTTCTAGTTTTTCAACTACCAATTTTTTTTCCCTTTGTTTCCGTCCTGGTCGTTAATGATTCCCTCCCCCCCTCGCGTTTACATTATTATTATTATTATTAAATTAAACTTTTATTTATTTATTTATGTAAACTATTAAACGTTACATTAATAATTTATTAGGTAATAAAAATCGATTTTATGGATTTAAAAAAAAAAAAAAAAAAAAAAAAGGAAAATTATTTTACTGTTTTATCCTCATAAAAACAATTTTTCCTTCTTTTAATTATTTAAGTAAGAAAACAAAAAGTTATTATTATTATTATCGTTACTATTAACTTTCTAAACGTTTATTATTATTATTATTAATAATAATTAAAATTTGCATAAATTTTTTATATATATATGTATAAATAGAAAACCAATAAGAAAACACAATCGTAACTTTTTTTTTTTTCGAAAATTTATAATTATTATAAAAAAAAAAAAAAAAAAAAAAAAAAGCATAACAAGTTTTCATCCGTGTTTTATTACGACGTGTATTTCTTTTTATTAACCGGATATGAATTTGCATTTAATTTTTTTTTTTTTTTTTTTAGAACATCCGGTTCATCAATACCTTCTCGTCATCATGAGAGGGAGAGAGATAGTGGTTGGGGTGGTGGTGGTGGCGGTGGCGGTGTCGTTTATTATATTTATTTGGTTAGCTCCTGTTATAATTACATGTCTCGCGCGAGTATGCGAAACCTGTAGGCGTCCTCGTTTGTTTGTTTGTTGTTGTTGTAGTTGCCTTTGTTCGTTTTGGAGAAAATGGCGAGATTTTCCAGGTCTTATCATTTTGAACGTTATATTTATTAATAAAATCATTTAATTGTATTTCTTTTTACCATCGAAACAATACGAAACGTCTTGATTTTAACGTGCAAATAGAAAAAAATAAACCGGAAGTAGTTCGAATCAAAACCGACAATAATTCTTTACAATTTGAGGCAACAAATCGAAAAAAATTTCAAAAGAAAAACAAACGTTAAAAACGTACCGGAAATGGAAAACTAAAAGCAAAAAAAAATTGCAAATAATTTTTTTTGTAAAATACTCGTCGTGGCAATAGTAAAAAAAAAAAAACAGCGAATTTTATTAACTCGAATAAATAAACAAATAAATTAATTAATTAAAAAATCGGGTGAAACGTTTTCAAAAATAATAATAATAATAATAATAATAATAATTTATTTATTTTTATTACGTAATAAATAATAAATGTAATTATTTATTAATTATTAAAAATAAAAAACGAGTTACCGGCGGTTTTTTTTTTTTTATATTTTTTTTTTTTGATCTGAATTTGTCAATTTAAACGACGTCGTTGTCGACGTCGACGACGACGACGACGACGAGTTTGTTTATTTAAAGAAAAACCGGAAAAACTGACCATTTTTACAGTTAAACGACAAGAAAATAATTTTTTTTTTTTTTATTACTCCTGCCTACTCGTCGTCGTATTCTTCGCTAAATAAATTTATATATCTTTCTCTCTCTCCCTATCTCTCTATCCATCTCTCTCTCTCACTCTTCCCTTTTTTATCGATCGATAATTAAAAAAAAAACTCTGTTCGGAAAAAAAAGAATTGCCTAAACGACATGATAATGACCCGACGCAAAAACAAACACGTATAATAATAATAAGATTAATTTTTAATTAATTAATTAATGAAAAAATAATTATGAAATTTTCAAAATGGCGGCGACGGATATACTTTACTAACAATTTAACGGAAAACGGAAGTTTGCGTTGCCTCACGAAACAAAAATTATTTTTATTACGTAACAAACAAAACATCGCTGAATGTTTTTTTTTTTTTCCTTACGAAAAAAAACAAATATGGCGCGCCTTTGACGTAATAATTCCCGTACAAACGACGATAAATAAATAAATTAAAAAATAAGGGCGGATTAAACGACAACCGTACAACCGTGAGGAAAAAAACAAACACAACCAAGGTCAGGTTGTTTGACACGACGACAACACAAATTGCTTAATTTTCTCACAGTTTAATTGTTTATTATAAGTAAGTAAAAAAAAAAAAAAATTTTTTTTTTTAAATTTTGGTCTTGTTGTCGTGTCACAAGGAAAACTTTTAATATTTAAAAAAATTAATATCTTTCTGTTATTTACACGTTAAAATTTTTATTTTACTTAAACGTGAGTTTTTTCTCTCTCTTTCTCTCTCTCTCTTAAGTAAACGATTTTAACCCCGCGATTAATTTTTTAAATCGTGAATGGATATAAAAAAGAGAAAAAAGGCGGAAATGGGGGGAAGGGGGGAGCGCAGCGGTTAAAAAAAAAGAAACAAACCACGTTTAAAACGTTAAAGTCAAATTTATGCAATAATTTAATTACGGGGGAAGGGGGCGGGGCAGGAGAACAAAAAAAAGGTAGCCGTCAAAGGTGAATTAAAAAAATATTATTATTATTATTATTATTATTATTATTATTATTATTATTACTATTATGAAAATCTCATTGAGATTAAATAAAAGTCACGATTGGATGATGCCGCCGTTTTTTTTTTTTTTTTTTTGTTTTTCTACTTACACGATTATTATTATTTAAAAAATTTTCCAATGTTTTCTTTTTGATTATGCGTTTTTTTTTTTGGGAGAAAGGACTCGTTTTTTATGAAAACGCTTTCGTAATAAATTAATTTTTTATTTATTTATTTACGTGATTACGCGCGTAGAAATAATTAAAAAACGAGTGTAATGATAATAAATTAAGCACACAAAAAAATTATTATTATTATTATTATTAATAATATTTCGTTCGGTTTTTTTCTCTCCGACTACCGCCAACCGCCTCTTTACCCCATCCTCTCCTCTACCCCTCCCCCGATAATTTTCTTCCGACTCGAAATTTTTTGTTTTTTTTTTTTTGACAACAACGATTAGGAAGTTGATAAGAGAGAAAGAGAGAGAGAGAGAGAGAAAAAAAACCTTGTTCAAGCCGTACCTGAAATTAATTATAAACGCTTATTAATAATAATAATAATAATAAATTTAATATATATATTTATATACGTAAATATTTTCCGACTAATATTTTATTTATTTTTATATACTCTCACGCACGCGTAAGTTTTTCTTTGAAATCACCAAAAAAAAAATGGCGGGAAAAGCGGAAGAGAAAATGGGGGGAAGGAGGGGAGAGAGAGAGAGAAAGAGAGAGAAATAGGGAGGGAAAAACCGTTACCAAAAAAAATTTTTTTTTTCTTTTTTTAAATTATAAATATTTTTACGAAAATTAAAAATAAAAAAAAAAATAAAAAAAATTTCGACTCCTTTTAATAATAATAATAATGATGATGATGATGATGATGATGATGATGATAATAATTTACGCACAACGATCAGCGCCTTTATTTATTACCTACCATCAATAACAAGTTGAAAAACGACGCGGCGTTTATAAAAAAAAAAAAAAATTCGGTAAAAAATTTTTCCTCATTAAAAATTTTTTAATAAATAAATTAAAACGTAATAATAATAATGATGATGATGATGATGATAACATATGAGTTTTGTTTGTCAACGACGACAACAACGACAACAACCGTTTCCGATCGTGTTTTAACCTAACAAACAAACGCGAACGCGTGGGTATATATATGCAAACGAGTTTATATTTTAAATATATTTGTTTTTATTTTAATGTATTATTGATAATAATAATAATAATAATGATAATGATAATAATAATAATAATAATAATAATAATAAAATTTTACGATTTAATTAAACGTAATAAAAACAGTAATTTTTAAATTACACGAATCTCGCACGAAATTTTTTTTTTTTTTTTTTTAATCCGAGAGAGAGAGAGAGAAAAGGCGGGAAAATTTAAATTTCTATCGTATTATAGATAGATTGTAATTGTAAATAACGTGATGTAATAAAATTAATTATATTATTATTATTAGTATTATTAGCGAGTACGTGAAACGTTGTCGTTGTCGCAGGTTAATTAAATTATGAATAAAAAAAAAAAAAAAGTTGTTAGTACCTGAAAATAAAAAAAAATTTAAAAATTCCTTTCTAAATTAATTTAATTTGTATCAGTAATAAATAAATGACAAAAAATAAATAAAAACTAATAAAGTTAAATAAATGATGATGATAGGACGAGGTATAGGACGTTTGTGTTGTGTTTGTTTGCGTTACGTTGTCTGTTTGTTTGTTTGTACGAATGAAAAAAAAAAAAAATTTATGTTTATATACATGTATAAAAATGTATAGAAAGAAATGCGAAAATATCATAAATCGTTAAAAATCGTCTTCTGCTTCTTGTTAATCTTTCTACCTCTCTCTCTCGTATTCTTTAACGTAACAAAATTTTCTAGTAGAAGAAGAAGAAGAAGGGGAGGTGAAAAACAAAGGATGTCGTAGAGAAATTAATAATAAAATAAAAAAGTAGAACAAACGGATGCGAAATAAAAATTTTGTTTTATCGATCGATCGATATTGCCTTCGGGGTTGTTACACAAAAAAAAAACGCGCGCGTAAACTAGAATATCGATTTTCTATTCTAAAAAAAAAAAATGACATCTCGTAAATGTGAAGACGAAGTGAAATTCTTAACCGAAGTGAAAAAAAAGAAAATTTCGAAAACGAGTTTCGAAAACGTTTTTTTTTTGCGGTTGTTTTTTTTTTATTTTAAAAATTACCCTTTGGGTTGTGGTAATAGAAGTAGCATTATTAGTAGCCGTGGTAGTAGTAGCTGTGTAAAAATAGTAGTCGTCGTGGTGGTAGTACTAGTAATAGTAATAGTAGTAGTAACAATAATAATTATTTCTTTTTAGAAATTTTTTATGTTTTTCGTACTAATAAAAAACTACAAAAAGAAATTAAAAAATTTTCATAGGTGCCAAATTAAAAAAAAAAAAAATCGATATATCGATCAATCGAACGATTTGATTTTTCAAAAAAAAATCATTAATGATGTTGATTATTTTGCCCATTCACCGTAAAAAAAAAAAAGTTACTTTCTTTCATCCACGTCAGCGTCGGTAGCGGCGATGGCGGTTAAAATGATGACCGTTGACCAAACACACGATCATGTATTATTATTATTATTATTACTGAAAAATTTCGAAAGGAATCGTTGTCGTCGATTGTTATTCACCCCGTTCGCCCCCCGTTTTCAATTCCTTTCTAAACTTTCATTTAACGCGCGTAATTTAATTTAATAATTACTACTATTTAACAATGGCGTCACTTCCGACGTCGAACGTAAAAAAAAAATTTTTTCTGATTCTACGTGTAAAAAAAAAAAAATTAAAAATTAAAACGTACGCTTTATTTATTTATTTATCATTATCATCAAAAATTATTTATTTATTTAATATTACGTCACCCTTTTTTTAAAAATTTAGTATTATTATTAATAATAATAATGATGATGATGATAAAACAAATTAGTCGCATTCATTGATTATTATTATTATTATTATTATTCATTTCCAATTTTTATTTTTAATTGATTATTAAATTAAGATGTGTGAGTGTGTGTGTGCTTCTTCTGTGTAAGGAACCGTAAAACAACCATTCAACAACAACAACAACAACCACCACTACCAAAAGATAACAACGTTGTTGTTGTTGTTCTCGCACGCACGCACGCACACACGCACTCACGCACGTACGGACGGACGTATTGTAACGCCCCTTTACACGTTACAATACCTCGTCATTCAAATTATTGACTGACATTTTTTTTTTAAAATTTTTTTTATTCCAGAACACAATTTATTATTTATTCTCTTCATTTTTGTATCAATGAAACCATCTTTTTCTCTCTCTCACTCTCTCTCTTTCTCTCTCTCTTTCTCTCTCTTTGTTTTTTTTTTTTTTAAATACAACGGTTACTTTCATTTTGGAAAAACCCTTTAAAAAAAGAAAGTTTGTACCAAAGTTCCCGACATAGTTTAATGAAACCTTTTGTGAAATTTTTTTTTTTATATAAGATGAAAAACGTTTGTTCGAAGTGACGACGACGATGATAACCGGAAACCGGATATACTTTTTTTTTTATTTTAATAAATTTTAAAAACCGGAAACCGAAAATTTTCTTTTTTTTTCTTTTCTCCTCGCTTCATTTTTACATTGTTTTTTTTTTTTTTTTAATTATTTTAATAAAAATGTCAAAGGTCATTTCATCAAATTTTTCGTCTTTATTTTTTTTTTGTTAAAACGCCTTTTTTTTTAAAAAAATAATATATTTGTTTATTGTAAATTTTTAACAAAAAAAAAAAAAAAATAGCGAAACAAGTTTTGAAACTTTTTGTTTTTTGAAGCAATTAAAAAAATTTTTAAGGAGTTTTTCTTTTCTTTAATTATTATTAAATACACGTACTTACGCATAAGTTAAACGTGTGCGCAATATACCATACAAAACAAAGAATAATAATTAACCGTCCGGGGTAGTCAATTAAAAAAGAAAAAAAAAAAATTCTTTTTAAAAACGTCACGCGTTCGTTTTACTTTTACGAACGTGATATTATCACGTACTCCAACGTATTTTTAATAATAATAATAATAATAATAATAATAATAATAATAAATATATAAATAAATAAAAAAATTCATATTAATTTAAAAACTGTTAAAAGGTATTGAGTAACTTTTTTTTTTTCATTTGCTTACGTAATATTTAATTTTTCGATTTGTATATAATAATATAAATTTTATAGACTATAAAAAAAAAAAAAAATTACTTAAAATATTTATTTATTTTTTTTTTCTGTAAGGCGTGAAAAAAGGTGGTGGTTGTCGTTGTCGTTGTTGTTGTCGGCGGTGGTGGTGGTGGTGGTTGTAAAGTCATGGAAAAAATCGATTTATTTATATCGATCGGATCGGATTGGAAAATTTTTCATCATTTGGTTTTTTTTTTTTTCTCGGTAAATTAAATCATTTCGTAATTTCCCCCTTCCCCCTCCCCTCACCTCGATTATTATTATTATCGTTAGAAATAATTTATTTGCCGCGATACGCGAAGGTCAAATAAGAAAAAAAACGAGATCAATCCAGAAAGTTGTTGTTCCAGAGTAGGGATTAAGATAACAACAACAAAAAAACTTGATTTTTGTCCTCATGAGTGAGAAAATAAATAAAAAATTTTTGCTGGAAAGTCGAACGTAAATCGCTTATTTATTTTTTTCTGGAATTTTCCAAGAGCGTACGCGCATCGATTTCCTCCCTCTCCCCTCCCCCCTCCCTCCACAAAATTAATTTAACTCACCGAAATGTCACATTTAAACGATTTAAAAAAAAAAAAAAAAAAATTCAATAAATTTTTATTTGTCGTTTCATAGAGTAATAAAAACAATAAGGAAACACAATCGAATCGTTAATAATAATAATAGTAATAATAATAATGATAATAATAATAAAACGTTTATGAAAAAAAAATAAATGAAAATTTTTTAAGTGTTAAGCAATTTTTTTTCTTTTTTTTTTTTTTTTTTGGGGGCAAGAAGTGATTGTTAACCGCAAAATTTCATTCAAACCAACACATAACAACAACAACAAATAACAAATAACAAACAACAAACAACGAACAACAACAACATTCACCACCACTTTTCCTTTCTCCTAATTAAAGGCGTAAATGAAATATAATAATAATCTTTGCAAAATTATTGTTTGTTGTAGGTGTTCATCATATCACACACACACACACACTCGCACACAAAAGATTTTAACACTCGTTAAACAATGAATCTATTCATTCATTCATTCAAATATTGAATTTTTTTTTTTTTTCATTCGAGAATGATTTATTTCGATGGGATTACGAAGTGAAAAAAAGAACTCATTTAAAATGCGTCAAAAAATTATTTTTTTAAACACATCATCATCATCATCATCTTTCTCTTTTAAAAACGTATATCGATTGTAGTAGTATATGGATTTTGTTGTTTTTGTTGCGGTTGTTGTTTATTATTATTAATATAAAAAATGTTGTTTTAGTAAAGAGAGAGAAAGAGAGAGAGAAAAAGTTTAGCACTTCAAAAAATAGGAAGCGAGAAAGAAGAAAAACCCAAGAACTCGCAAGTCAAGCAAGCATTAATCTCACATTTAAAACTTAAAAAAAAATTTGTTGATGACAGACGTCTGTCTGTCTGTCTGTCTGTTTGTTTGATTCTTTGACTTATAAAAAAAAAAAAAAAAATTATTTACGTTATGGAATCAATCAATGGAAAGAAGAGAGAAAGAGAAAGAGAGAGTGAGAGAGTGAGAAAGAAAGGTTTTTAATGATGAATTTTTTTTTTTTTCCAGAGGGAAAAACGCGTGGAAAAAAGTGAAAAAAATTTTCATCGTTTGTTTGTTTACAGTTAAAAAACGACGACGAGAAGAAGAAGATAATTTCGTAAATAATTTAAAAATTCATGAATGTTTTTAATACGTTAAAAACAATAACAAACGTATAACGGTTGTCCTACACTCCCATACATAACCATTTAAATATTACTTACAGCAGAAGAAAAATAAAAGAAAAAGAGAAAACGATAAAAAAAAAAATACCGAATAATTCAAACGAGTTACCGGTTAAAAAAAAAAAAAAAATTTGTTTACCTCCAAGGTATCCATTTTTTTTTTTTTAAATAAAAAATGAAAAAATGAAAAAAAAAAAACTTGATCGCTACGAAAAAAAAAAAATCCTCCGGGGGATGTTTCATGAAACATGGCTAATATGCGCCATATTATCGACGAAAACAGAAAACGTGGAATCATCTTCACAATAAGAAGAAAAAAAAAAACCCCCGAGGACACCGAAATAATAATAATAATAATATTTTTTTTAACCCTTTTACCGAAAAAAAAAAATTTGCGTGTTGTAAACTCAACAATAACAACAATGATAATAAAAACCGGAAATTGATCAAGTTTTTCATTAAAACCGCTAACGAAACAAAAAAAAAAAATTAAATTTTCGGATGAATTTTTTGAAAGTAAAGAAGGTTTGACGAAGGAAGATGACGAGGAGGGGAAGGGACAAATAGGGGGGGAAACTAACAAAACTTTCTAAAAGAAAAAACCAAAATGGCGTAGGCTTGTTTTTTTTCCTCATCATTCCAGGTAATTTAAAACCCTGGAATAATTTTGTTTTTCATTCGCAAATAAAAAAAAACATTATTGTGAACATAAAAAAAAAATTATCGATAAACGATACTCCCGTTTAGAAAATAATAATAATAATAATTTTTAAGTCGTTAAAAATAACGACGAGTAACAAACAAGCAAACAAACAAACGACAACAACAACAACAACAACAACGGTTGCAATGTCGATCACTTGGAAAAAATAAAATTTTTTTTTTTTTACCACCGGTCAAATCCATAAATGACATTAACTTATAAACCGATAATACTTTTTATTATTATTATCATCATCATCATTATTATTATTATTATTATTATTATTTTTAAAAAGTCGTAAAAGCAGGTGTTTTATTACATTAAAAGGAAATTAATTGTTTTCTTTTTTTTTTTTTTTTATTATTGAAAAAAAATTTTTTTTTTTTTTTAAGTGTTTCCGCATTTATGCATTAAAATGACGACGACGACGACGACGACGATGATGATGATGATGACGGTATGAAAAAGAGAGAGAGAGAGAGAGAGAAATTGATATCAATAATTGAACGCCTTGAGGTTTTTTTTTTTTTTTTCCGATACGAGTGAAAGCAACAAAAAAAAAAAAAAAGTGACAGAGAAAGGCGAAACGATCGAGTTGTCGCGCAAAATTGCCAACCAAAAAAAAAAAAAAAACTAGATCGATTATTTAAAATCGACCGACTCCTTTTCTCTCTCTCTCTCTCACTCTCCACGATATACGAGTTTAATGATAATAATAATACTAATAATGATGATAATGATAATTTTTATAAAAGAAATCCTTTTTAAGAATAAATCCTTATTATTATTTCCCTAATAATTTATGTCCCATTACGGGGAACCTTAATTTATTTTATTTCTGCGCATGCGCATCTTTTTTAAATGGTGTTTTATCAATGTTGATTTTGGAGAAATTTTTTTCCAGAACATTTTGCTTCCGTTTTGTTTTTAACATTAAATTTTTTTTTTTTTGAAAGATTCCAGGGTTCGTATTGAAATGATTGTTAAAGAACGAAAGAAATAAAAAAAAAAAAAAAAAAACTGGAACGATGATAATGATGATGATAATGATGATGAAGATGATGACGATGATGATGATGATTTGAACCATTCCAAAATTTAAAATGGCCTCGGTCGGTCGTTATCAACAAAAAAAAAGTTTTAAAATAAATTTAATTAATAAATGACGATAATTTTTTATTTAAATAAATAAAATTCACATCCGACGCGCGTGTAAAAAGCGAACGACGCTTTAACATGGTTAAATTAAAAAATGAAATTCGACGTTTCCGTTTCCGGTTTCGAAAAAAAAATAAATTTTTTTTTTTTTTTTAAAAAAACCCCGACAAACGATGAACCTCAAAACTTGTGTGTTGTCCGGTGATGAAAAAAACCAAGTGCCAAATTGCTTTTTTTTTTTTCTTTTTTTTACTTCATTCTACTGCCACGAAAAAAAATAATAATAATTTTTTCGTATTTACAAAGCGGAAATTAAAAAAAAAAAAATTTTCATGTTTTTTTATTGCCTTTTTTTTTTTTAATATGTACAGTTAGTTGTGTGTGTGTGTGTGTGTAAGGATACCTTTTGAATAAAATTACTGTTATTATGTTAAATATTTTTTTTTTTTTAATATTATTATTTTATTTTTTTTTAATAGAAAGTAAAAATAAGAATGAAAGATAGAACGGTAAAAGAAAGGCGGTTGGTTGGAAATTAAAAAAAAATAAAAAATAATAATAATAATAATAATAAACGAAAATAAAACAAACCAATAAAAAAAAAAAAAATTTCAAACGAAATTAAATTCGTACCTGCGATGTAATTTAACAACAACAACAAAAAAACCGAAACAAACGATTTGAAAATTGCTACCGCTAAAAAAAAACTACTACTACTACTACTACTACAACTACCACTACCACTACTACCACTTTTGCTACCGAAATCATCGACTAGTTAAAAAACAAAAAAGTTTATGAAAAAAACCAAAAAAAAAAAAAAAATACTCGTTTTGGTTAAGACGTAATTAACGAGGGAAGGAGGGAAGGGACACGCAAAAAATTTTTTTTTTTTAAATAAATCGCATTTTGCAAATATACATTTCGAGACGAACAAACGAACGAACAAACGAACAACCAAACAAACAAACCGGTAATTATATAAAGAAAGAAAGAGCGAAAAAAAAAAATTTTTTTTTTCATGAATTTTTTTCATTCTCTCTCTCTCTTTCGTAATTAACAAAAATAAACTTGAAATTATTTCATTCAACAAAAACAACAACAATCGAAAAATCGAAGAGTTAAAAAAAAAAAACACACGTGGAACGAGAATAAATAAATACGTGGCAGAAAAAAGTTAGCAGAAGTTGTTACACATATATATATATATATTTGGTTAACAACAAAACGGCGTTCGCCCTTCGATCGAAAATAAAATAAAATAAATTAAAGTTTTGCCGAAAGGAAAATAAAATGGGAGGAAGAACATTTTGTCAATTTTTTTAAATTCTCCAATCGATAAAGAAACAAAAAAAAAATTCTTCTTTGAATGTTGCCCCCCCCCCTTCGAGTCAGTCTTGTTGTTTTGGTTGTTGTTTGTTTCGAATCGTGAACGTTAATATAATTTGACCGAAATTCGACCTCGATTTTTTTTTGACCACCGGACACGCGAGATTCATTTTAAAATAGGTCAAAAAAAAAAAAATCCCCGCGGATTCCGATGGATTCGTGGCAAGGTTTTAAACAAATAAAGTGCCACACCCAAAAAAAATTTATTATTATTATTATTATTATTATTATTATTATTATTATTATTATTATTATTATTATTATTATTATTATTATTATTATTATTATTATTATTATAAAAAAACAAACAACAATCGAAGGGATTTTTTTTTTAAAATTAACTACAATCGATTGTTAAATTAATTATCGAAACGAATGAATTTCGACGTTTGTTTATTAAAAAAAAAAAAAACAACCGACGCCATCGTCATCCCCATCGGGGGGTTTGTTGGTGATGATCATCATCATCATCATAATCGTCGAAAGAACGCCATTTTGAAAGCCCCCCCCCCTAAAAAAAAAAAACAAAACCATTTAAAACTTCTTATTAATTTAAATTTGCATTATAATATTTAAAAACTACACGTTTTACACATTTGTTAGTTGAACCGATGTTAACAAAAGGTAAACATTCGCGTAACATTCTTCTTATAATTAATTTTTCATTTAAAATTTAAATACACGCGTTATTGGAACGGTTATTGTTTTTATAGTTTAATAAATAATAATCGAAATTAATAATTTTTGTCGTTGCAAGACGGTTGTCAACGGTTGTGACGTCAACTTTTATTTGTCACGTGATAAATTTGACACTAAAAAAAAAAAACGACCTCAACAATAACTTCTACTGCTACTATTATTATTATTTTGTGAGAGAGAGAGAGAAAGAATAAAATAATTTTTTTTTTCTCGCTTTATCACACAATGGATGATAATTACAATCGTTTAGATTTGTTTATTATTATTATTATTACATATCCGGAAGGGGTTTACTACCATATTTATATTGGATTCCTACCAACCTACCTATCTACCGTGTGTGTGTGCGCGTTGTAGTAATTAAAGAATGGGAAGAAATTGCAGGAGAAAAGCCCCTGAGTGAAAAGTTTGAACAAATCAAAAAAAAAAAAAAAAAATGGAAAAAATTGTTTTTGATTTCCATCAGTTTTTTTTTAATTTTCAGACAGGTTAATTATCAGTAATTTATGCTTGTTAATTACGTAATAATTTTTACTCTCTAATATTCAAAATGATTTTTAATTATTCCCTTTTTTTCTTTTTTGTTTATAAACAATTAAAAAGAAAATTTAACAAAAAAAAAAAAAGAAAACACCCGCGTGAGATTTTTTTTTAAAAAAAATTACGATCGTTACTATTATTATTATTATTTTCGTACGAAAACTAACAAAAAAAATAATACTATTACCCCCCGAAACTTAAAATGATGATGATGATGATAGTAATAATAGTAATAGTTGTAATGATAATAATAATAACGGTGATTATTAAATATTATTAGCATAAGTTTTTTTTTTTTTTTTGGTAAGAGAAAAGTGTGCGGGTAATTAACATTCATTAACTTTTTTTTTCTTTTTTTTTTTTCGATTACACGTTATTATTATTATTATCATTATTATTATCATTATCATTATCTTCAACTTTATTAAACGTCGTGAAATTAACTTAATAAATATAAAAAAAGGACAGAAAGAAAAGAAAGAAAGAAATAATGAAAAAAGTTTTTTTTATTTTTTAATTTTTTCGTGTAAATTAAAAAAAAAAAAAAATTAAATTAAAGTTAATTAAATGCCCACACGCATGCGCACGCACACTCACACGCATACGCACGCACACTCACACGCATACGCACTACTTCTTAACGCGGAAAAAATTATGCCGTCGTATTAAGTCGTCTTAAAGAAAAAAAAAAATTTTTTTTTTTAAATTTAAATAAATGTTAATAATTAATAATCCTTGCGAAAATTATTAATAAAAATTTCCCGTTTTTAATAAATAATAATAATGATGATGATAATAACGCGCGCGGTAATAATAATAATAATAATAATAATAATAATAATAAATAGATAACACCCTCATAAATGTATTAGAAAAAGTGGTAGACATTAATTTAACCACAATTAATGAAATTATATATGCTGCGGGGGTAGTTGCCACAGATATTATACTTGGGCCAAGAAAAGAAGCTCGTCATAATGGAATGGAAACAAAAAAGTCAACATCACCAATATGGATACAAAGAATAGAGGGAAAAATAAAAAGAATAAGATCACATATCTCCCTGGTATCCGAAATGAAGAAGAATAATAATTTAAAGAAGAGGACAATAAAGAAACTGGATCACCTTAAAAGGATCTATAAATTGAAGACCATGGAAGATATAGAACTTACCATGGAAACTTTAAAACAAAAGGTGTTGCTCTATTCTCAGAGAATAAGGAGATATAAGAAGAGAGAGCAATTTTGGCGACAAAATAAATTGTTTGAATCGGACCCAAAGAAATTTTACAGAACAATTAGAGAGCAGAACATACAAAATGGATCCAGCACCTTAAATGTAGAAAAAATGGCAGACTTTTGGTCAAATATTTGGGAAAAATCTCATCCATTAAATAAGAATTCTACATGGATGAATAAAGAAAAAGAAGCACATGCCTGGATTGCTTCTTCAACAATGTCGGATATAATAATGGCAGATTTGGAAATATGCCTAAAAAACACGGCCAACTGGAAAAGTCCCGGATTAGATAGGGTACAAAATTTTTGGATTAAGAATTTTACAAGTACCCATAAGTATTTACTGGTATCCATAAATAAATTAATAATGGGACGGCAAGAAATGCCAGAATGGATAACCACAGGAAAAACGTATTTGCTGCCAAAAAAATCAGGAGCTATGGAACCGAAAGATTTTCGGCTATCAAGGATCAAGGATATCAGTTGGTACCGGGAGGCAGGAAAATCACCCATATGTTATACATGGATGACCTGAAGATATATGCGAAGAGCGAAGAAGAACTAAAGAAAATGTTACGGACGGTTCAAACCTTTTCCTCTGACATCAACATGAAATTTGGTTTGGAAAAATGTGCCAGAATAAATATTGTCAGAGGAAAGTTAAAACAAAAGCAAAATGTAGAAGGCGCTGAAGAAGAACTTATTAAAGAATTGGACCCTGGATCAACATACAAATATCTGGGGATTGAAGAAAATTTTGGGGTAGCCAATGAGGAAATCAAGCCGCGATTGAAGAAAGAGTATTTTAAAAGATTGAGGCTTATATTACAGTCGGAACTGAATGGAAGAAATAAGATAACCGCCGTCGGCACATTAGCAGTTCCTGTAATAGAATATAGTTTTGGCCTCGTAGACTGGACGAAAGAAGAAATCACGCACCTAGATAGAAGGACAAGAAAAATATTAACCATGAATGGTGCGTTACATCCAAAGGCTGATGTGGATAGATTGTACGTCAGCAGGAAAGATGGAGGAAGAGGATTAAGACAAATAGAAGCGGCACACCAGAATGCCATTATTGGAATGGGAAAATACATAGAATCCCATCAAGAGGACCCTATTTTAGCCCAAGTTATACATGCAGAAGAAAAAACTACAAAAAAAGGAGTTCTGAAAAGGGCAAAACAAATCGTCCAAGAAAATAAAGAAAATGAGATAATGGAAGAAGGGCAACTTGCAACTTATAATAGCAAAGCCCAATCTCAGAAGAAATTAATAAGCAAATGGGAACAGAAAAAATTACATGGGCAATACCTAAAAAGAATAAATGCCGAAGATATTAATAAGAAGAGCACGCACAATTGGCTACGGCGTGGAAAACTTAAAATTGAAACAGAAGCGTTTATTACAGCGGCTCAAGATCAGGCATTGCGGACCCATAACTATGAGAAAGTAATTCTCAAAGTCCGCCAAGATGACAAGTGCCGAATTTGCCAATCTCAATCGGAAACCATCGATCATTTAATTTCCGGTTGTCCGATACTGGCAAAACATGAATATTTAGAAAGGCACAATAAAATATGTCAATATCTCCATTGGAGTATATGCCGAGAATATGGAATGGATGGATTACCCAAGGAGTGGTACAACCACATTCCAAGCCCGGTTACGACAGTAGGTCCATGCACAGTTCTATATGATCAACAAATCCACACTGATAGAACTGTGCCAGCTAACAAACCGGATATCATACTCAGGCATAATGCGGAAAAATGGTGTAAATTAATTGAGGTATCCGTGCCGGCAGAAAAAAACACCACAGCCAAAGAAGCAGACAAAAGGCTGAAATATAGAAATTTGGAAATCGAAATAACCAGGATGTGGGGAACAAAAACAGAAACGATTCCGGTCATCGTGGGAGCATTGGGAGCCATGCCACATTCAATAAAAGGAAATTTAAAGAAGATTATGAAGAACCTAAAAGAAGAAACCATCCAGGAAATCGCACTATGTGGGACGGCCCACATTCTTCGGAAAATATTATAAATAGCACCACCGATATTCGAGTATTTGTCCCTAAGGAATCGGGTAGAGACCTGGGATAAATACTTAACAACCCCGACAAATAAGAGCCTTGTCGTGTTTGGGAGTGACCATAATAATAATAATAAATAAATAATTTACGTGCATATATATAAAAAAAAAAAATACAAATTGAAATATTAACGTGGAATTAATGATTTAAATGTTTCCACTGAACGTCGTGTGCTCATGTGCCTTCTTGAATTTTTTTTATTAATAAATTCTAAAACCACGTCAACCCTCGTTTTTTACTGAACAAAAAAAAAAACTCACACTGTGTATAAAACGGTGTTTTTATTATTATTATTATTATTATTATTCTTTAATTTATAAATTATATTATAAGTAAAAAGTAGAAGTAAAAAAAAAAAATGCAATAAAACTCGTTTCGATTCGATAAATCTATCGTTCGATCGATCGAACGATCGATCAATAGTTTCCAAGAATTTTCAATGTCATCCAGTTAAATAAAAAAAAAAAAAAAAAAAAAAAAAAAAAACTATCGAAATAAGAGAACAATTATTAAAGAGAATCAAAAAAAAAAAAAAATTTCATAATCCCAAATATGTTGGAAGGGATTTATAAAAAAAAAGGGGGGGGTAAGGGGGGAAAAAACACCCATGCCCCCCCCCCCCCGCACGTAAATACGAGTACGTGCGTATTGCATATTTATTTTATTTTCATTTCGATAAATAACAACAACAACAACAACAACTACTACTACGCGCATTTACGAAAATTGAAAAAAAAAAAAAAAAAAAAACGTGGCAGAAAACTATTAACATTATCCAGAAGGTTATTCGACGAAAAAAAAAAAAAAAACAATCATTAGAAATTTTTTTTTACCTTATAGCGCTATACCGATGATTACCTTTCACTATATCACTTATTATTATTATTATTATTTGCACTATAGAAAGCATTACTTTTTATTTTTACGATCTTACTTTTTTTTTTACTTCCATAAAAGATCGATACCCCCTAATCAATAAGTTAAAAAAAAACAAATTTTTCAATCGATCAATCAAAAAAAAAAAAAAAAAACAAATTGATTGATTTATATTTATTGATAAATCAATAAATCGATAACGTGAATTTTTAATTGTGATGTTTTATAATGATATGTCGACGACAACGACTGCATCAAAAAAACCTTTTGAAAATTTGGCGCGAAAAAAAAAAATTCTTATTTAAATTTAATTTCGTTTGTTTAAATGTGACGTCATAATTATCATTTAATATTTTTCCTGTCGGAATAATTTTTTTCCTTTTCTTTTCCGGGTATTATTTATTCGACTTTTTTTTTTTAACAACAGTAATCCATTCGAATTTTTTTGTGTGTTGTTGTTGTTTGTTGTTGTGTATAAACCAAAAATGATAGCCCGAAGCAAAGGATCGGATGATCGGTTTGTATTTCGGTCGATCGATCGATTGATCGAGCGGTCACATTAGCGAGTTTTTTTTTCTACAACCACTAAAAAATTGTGTACAGTAAACACACGCACGCACGCACGCACGCACGCACGCACGCACGCACGCACGCACGCACGCACGCACGCACGCACGCACGCACGCACCTTTATTCGTATTTACGGTAAAAAAAAAAAAAAAGAAAAATTTTTTTTTACTACCAATAAGGAAAAAGAAAACAAAAATTTACAAATATGGCGCTAAAAAATTATTTTTTTGAAAGGATAAATTTTTTTTTTTTTTATAAAATTACTCTCCGAGCATTTAAAAAAAAAAAATGTACATGTATATAAAAAATATAAACTAAATCGAATGCACTTCGATCGATCGATCGATCGATTCATCGATCCATCGATCCGTATTGATTTTTTTTTTATTCGAAAAAAAAAATGAAAAAATCGAAATATAAGAAAACTGTTTCGCCCCGTGTTAAATAAATACAAAGAGTACGTCTTCTTAAGATGCAAAAAAGAAAAAATTTCTTTTTTATATTAAATTATATACATTACTCGTTCGACTTGTCGGTAATTTAATTTTAATACAAAGTATAAAAAAAAAAAAAAAAATTTCAAATCGCTCTGAATTTTCTGCGAGTAAAAAAAAAAAATTAATAATGATAATAATAATAATAATAATTCGCTACATATATACACCAATAATGTATATATTTATACGGTATAATAATTACGGTAATATTTGAGTTTTTAAAAAATAATAAAAATAAAAAAAAAATTGTATAAAACTCGTTTTTAATTACGTAAAAAAAAAAAAAAACCTTAAAAAAATTGTCTTCGTTTTTTAAATTTTGCTCATCATCATCATCATCATCTTGTGTTTAAGTCTTTGCCATCATCATCATCATTATTATTATTATTAAAGATAGATAATCAAATTTATCTTTTATCAGTTGGTTAGTTAAGAACTCATAAGTCGTATGTCGATATGTTTACAACCGGTTATTAACTTTTAAAAAGTTATTAATAATTATTATATTGGCATAATAAAAACTTATTAAATTTTTTTTTTTTTTTTTTTTTTTTTGGGATTACTACGAATCGTTACAATAATTTATTCTCCGTCTCACGCGCACACCCGCCCCTCGTCCGCCCGCCCCCAATTTTTTTTTTTTGGTTAATGTTCACGTTAAGTAAATAAATAAATAAAAAAAATTTACTAAAACGACTCACGAATATTGTTGTTAAATAATTGATCGTGAATTAAATTATAATAAAATGTTGGAAATAAAAATAATAAAAACATGTTTAACATAGTAAAACATAAAAAAACAAACAAACAATAATGATAATGATAATAATAATAATAATAATAATAATAATAATAATAATAATAATAATAATAATAATAATAATAATAATAATAATAATAATAATATTAATGAGAGTGAACGATGGAAAAAATAAGAGAGAGAGAAAGAGAAAGAAACTCGATTTCCGGTTCCCGAAAAAAAAAAAAAACTCAAGGTCAAGCGTGCTTGTTTTTCCTTCCAGAAAATCATAATAAAAAATAATAATAATGATAATAATAATAATAACAATAACGCACAATTTAAACTGGAGAAAAAGTAAAAAACAAAATCCGCTTCCGTTTTCCAGGTGTAAAATAAAAAAAAAACAACCCGGATAAAAAGAGAGAAAAAATTTGTACTTTACTCCCGACATTTGTACAAATCATTATCATCATCATCATTATTATTATTATTATCATTTTTTTTTTTTTTCGATTCGACGACTTTGACGCACGAACGCACGAAGAAAACGTTATCGTTATTATTATTATTATTATTTTTTACGCGGTTAAAGCGTTTCCATTGTATCATTATAATAATTATAACAATAAATTAAATAATAATAATAATGATAATAATGATGATAATAATAATGGTAACAAAATAAGTTATGAATTATTGACAGGTTAAAAGACGTAAAATAAATTTTTTTTTTTTTTTTCGTTTCGTTTAAACCGTCAAATGAAGCGGGAAGTTAAACTAAAAAAAAAAAAGTTTTGTGTTAAACTGACATGATGTTACATTGTCTGAGAATGACTTATTAAATTTTCATCTCCCTTTTTTTTTTTTTTCTAACAATAATACGCGGCGTTTTTAATATATATAGAAAAAAAAAAAGATTTTATTTAACTGTGAAATTGCAGGTTTAGGTAATTTTTTTTTTTTTTATGTATAAAATCTCGTTACCGCATAAGAAGAGTATATATAATTTTTTTTGTCAAATCATTATTATCATCATCATCGCCATTATCATCATTATCATCATTGCCGGTAAGTTCGATTCTAAATTAATTAATAATAAAAAACAGTAATTTTTAGTCTGCCGTGACGCGTCAAAATTCTTTTTTTTTTTTTTTTGTATCTTCTGCTTTTTCAATTTGTATACGCTAACAAAAAAAAAAAAGATGGCGGATGAAAGGATTTACACACATAATAACCGTTTAATAGATTTTTAATTAAATTCTATAGTTTTCTGTTTCTCCCCCCCCCCCTATCTCTCTCTCACTTTTCAACGCTCGCGCGTACGGAATTTATATGTTACCTTAATCAATCGTGAATTTATTCGATTTCCCCTTCCCACCCTCAATTATTATTATTATTATTGAAAAACTGTAATTTGTTTGTTTGTTTGCTTGTTCGCTTGCACGGATTCGACCTTATAAATATTACTTTTTAATTAAAATTTAATTTTAAAAAAATATAAACTCGTTTACGCCATTTTGTTTTTTTTATTTTTTCGCGCCTAAAAGGGGAGTAATAATTTAAAAAAAAAAAAAAATACGCGTACGCGCGCGTTACTTTAAGGTATGAATTGAAAATATAAAAAAAAATTATAAGTCAATCCTTCAGTCAGTCATTTAAATAATAATAATTTTTGTTTTAAAGTACGCAGAAACACCCGTGATTATTATTATTATTTGCATTTTTCGCAGCGTGAAATAAATACGCGCGTTTTCTCCCGAAAACCGACACATGTACGCACAACAATTGTTAATAATTATAATAATTTTTTTTAAACGTGACGTTTTAGTAAGTAACTCGTCGTTGTTTTATACCTCGCAGGCGTCCATTATTAATTAATAATAATAATATTAATAATAATAATAATAATATAAAATGAACGAATTGAACGAGAAAGGGTGGAAGAAAAAAGAAAAGAAAAGAAAAAATCCAAAGAATTAATTTTCTTCTTCTTTTTTTCTTCTCATTTTTATTTTAATTATTTAAAAAAAAAATTACGGTAATAAATATGTGATAAAACGATTGTCGAACACAAAATTTTTATTACCTACGAAAATAAACGACAAAAATTATCATTATTATTATTATTTTACGATTTTAAATTTGTTTTAAAACGGGGAAAATTTTTGAATTACGAAAAAAAAAGAAACGTAAGAAAATAGTTTTTTACGTTCGCTCACAATGAGTAACCTCACGTAATTAACATTAAAAAAATTCGTTTTAAATTAAAATAGTTACATTTAGTTTTTTATTATCGTTTGAATAGTCTTTGTGACGTCACAAACATTTTCGAACTCGTAAATTAAAAAAAAAAAATCGCGTAAAGGCAACGTCGAAATTGTTTATTTTTAATTCCTGAACGCGCACCCTCTCTCCCCGCGAATCAAACGCGTACGACAAAATTTTAAAGCGATTTGATTGGTCGATGACGACGATGACGACAGCAAGCCCGAAAGGTAGCATTCGATAAAAAATAACAAAATTTAATTGCGAGTGTAAATCAAATAGAAATGTTATAAATAATAAAGTTGTAAATGTTTTTTTTTTTTTTTTTTTTTTTAAGAACGAAACGCGAATTTGAAAAATTTAATTATCGCGTAAATTTTGTTGCTGACAAGTTCGTTTTTTTTACGATTTAAAAAGAATGATAATGATAATAATAATAATAATGATAATGATAATTTGATTTGTTTGTTTATTTTTTTCCTACTTGTAAGATATGTACGTTCGTACGCACGTAACTCGGCACGCGCTATTTTTTTTTCCAAGTAAAAAAAAAAAAAAAAAACAAAGTTTTTCAAGTTCCAGTTTTTCCATGTTTTTTTTTTCTTCCAGTTATTACTCATTCCCACTTTTTTACGTGCTTCTTCTCTTCGTACAAACACAGACAAACAAGAAAAGTGCATATAATTTTATACAAGTTGTTAAGTAGCGCACGTTGAAAAGTTTGTTTGTTTTTCCACCCAAAGAGTTTTATTACTATTATTATCATCATCATTATCGTCATTATTATTATTATTATTATTGCCTTGTTTGCATTGTAAACCGTACGATTTTAGATTTCAGATAAATAAAAAAAACATTTTTTCCTATTTTTTTTTAACAATTAAAATCAAAAATTTTGGAAAAATTTATTTTTTTTAACTGGAATTATTTAAAATGAAAAAAAAAAAAAAAAGATTTTACAAAATTTTAAATTAAACAAACTATTTAAAGATTATCAAACGAGAGAGAGAGAGAGAGAGAGAGAGAGAGAGAAACATACAAGCAATTAAATAATCTGGACCACTTTTTTTTTCCTTTTTTTCTTTTTCTTCTTCCACTTCATCGAATCTTTTATCAAAATCCATATAAGTTTTTTTTTTTTTTTAACCGATCTTTTTCATAGATAAGCGTAAATCGTAAATTTTAATGATGATAGGAAAAGTCAAAAGAAAAAAAATTATTTTAGAAATTTTTTTTTCCAAGTGAATGAAAAAAAACAACAACAAACGCACCAACAAACGGTAGAGCAAATTTTTTATAAGTAAAAAAAAAAAAACAGGTACGGATGTTATCCAAGTACCTGATTTTTTCTTTTATTTAAAAATCAATATATTAAATTTTTTTTTTCTGCGTAAAATAATAATAATAATAATAATAATAATAATAATAATGATGATGATGATAAAAAAGCAACGCGTTGTTTGTTCGTTGGTTTATTATTATTATTATTATTATTATTATTATTATTATTATGGAGGCGTTGTCGGTTGAATTAAATAAAAATTAATTTTTTTTTTTTAATCGAGTCCGTTAGCCACGAGTCAATTGAATTTGAATAATAAAAAAAAAAAAAAGAATGAGCCACATCCTCATCCAAAAATTTTCCTTTTCTAGAAAAACAAAAAGAAAATTCGAAGGAATAATAATAATAATTCAAAATTTATAAAAATAAGGAGGAAATTAAAAAAAAAAAAAAACTTTTAAAAAGATTGTTGGTTGGTATTTTTAATAAAAATCATCATCATCATCGTTAATGAAATCTTTAATTAAGTTTTTAACTCGGGGGCCCCCCCTTTTTGTTCTTTTTAATCGTGTAACCTCCCCGCGAAATGAATTACAATTTAAACTATAAATAATTTTTTAAATGAGAATTTTCTTTCGATTAGTTATTTTATAAAAACCAATTCTGGAGGCCAAACATTGGAAAGAAAAAAAAAATTACATTCGCGAGATTGTGTGTTGTTGTTGTTGTTGTTTTTTTCCATTATTTCATTTATTAATAATAATAATAATGATAATAAAAAAAAACACGGGTTCGAACACACAGATGAAAAAAAAATGATAATAATAATTTAACAATTGGTACGCCTTAATTTCGGTATATTCTTTGTGTGTGGAACAAAAAAAAAAAAAAAAGTTCATCGTTGACCAGAGGGCCGAATTTGCAAACGTTGTTCATCTTTCTCTCTTCTTCCTTCTCTCTCTCTCTCTCTACCTCCCCCCTTCCCCCCACTCTCTCTCTTTTTGTATTTTATTAGAATTTTAATTTATTAGAATTTTACTTTGGCTACACAAAAAAAAACTACGCGTTTGAAATACCTAATAAAAGTAAAATAAAAATTAGATAAACCCACGGGGGACACATTTTGCTAGGAGAAGAACAACAACAACAACAAACCGACATGAATGAGGGGTCGACCGGTAAGGTGGGAAGAGGGGAAGGGGAAACAACCAGAGGCAGATCAACAATTTTAAAAAAAATTTATAAAATCTGCCCATACACTTTTCCTCTACGGTTAAAAAACGAAAGAAGATTCGTTCAAACCGGAAAGGAATTTAAATACCACAAAAGAAAAGAAAAAAGAAAAAAAAAACTCACCACCTTAAACAACCTTTGGTAGTAATAATTTTCGTGACGTACCTGAAAAAAAATAAAAAAAAATAATAATAATAATAACGATAACAAAATACAAGGGGGAGTAATTTAAATAATAAAAAAAGAAATTTAAGAGTAAAACATAATCATCATCATCATCCCTTTTAATTTATTTTCAATTAAGTAAATATATAAATAATGATGCAAAACGGCGGGTGGGGAAGGAGCGGGAGGGGGAGGGAAGAAGAGGGGAAGAGATGAGTGAAAAAAAAAACTCGTTTCGCGTACAAATAAATAAATAAAATTTATTCTGGGTACTAAAGTAAATTAATATAATTTTTATGATGTTGTTTAAAACATAAAAAAAAAAAAAAAAACATCTGGAGAAAAAAAAAAAAGAAAAAGAAGAAGAAACAAAAACAACAAACTTTGTCCGTAGCATAACTAACAACAACTCCCACATTATCCAGTCAAACGTTTGTTTGTTTGTTTGTTTGTTTATTTTCTCTCTTAATCATTTATTTAAACTTCTTTCGTTTTGCGGCGCGATTGTTTTTTTTATTTAATTAATTAATTTATTTTTGAATTTAGTGAAAAATTACGTTCGGAGTCCATTATTATTATTATTATTATTATTATTATTATTACTCGCCCAGGGGGAGATGAGGGGAGGGAATGGGGGGTAACAAAAACAAACGTTTTGAAAAGTTTTAACGAAAAGAAATTCGATTTTAATTCTTCGAATTATATGTGTAATTATAATAATAATAATAATAATAATAATGAGATTTCAAACATGCAAAAAAAAAAAAGTTGTCAAGCTTGATTCGATAAACGTAAAAGAAAATATTAATAATACTAATAATAATAATAATAATAATAATAATAATAATAATAATAATAATAATAATAATAATAATAATAATAAACAGTAATAAAAATCTGTAACAAGTACGTAACAAGTAAAAAAAAAAAAAAAAATTTTTTTAATGTGTAAATTATATATTTTATTACTCGTTTGTTCGTTCGTTTGTTCCTGCAAAAAATAAATAAACAAATTAAAAAATCGAACGCGTGCGTTCGTGTTATCATTTTTTTTCGAACGGATTATCATAGTCTGTTTGACACGACAACAAACAAACAAACAAAACAAATTTTTTTTTTTTGAAGTTATTACGAAGAGAAAGATGGCGAACGGTAGTGGTAATGGTGGTGATGTTAAGGTCCTAAAAAATCTAATGATAACAAATCCGTTCGACCGAGTTTTAAATGCGTGAGAATTTCGTGAGGATGTGCTTGCGTGCGTGAGTGCGTGCGTGCTTGCGTACGAAAAATATTCAATAATAAATTTCGGTAGGCGAAAAAAAAAAAAAAAAAGGAGAGAAAAAAATTTCACCTTTACGTTGTATGAATATTTTTTAAAGGTGCCATTAGTGATATTAGAAGAAGAACGCCTCGAGTCTTTTGAATTTTTTTTTTTTTCAAAAGTTGAAAGAGAGCGTCAGGTACCACCTATTAATTAGCTAAAAATCCATTAAAAATTTCCTCAATATCACGTCCCGTCCTCTTCTTCTTCTTATATACGAACCAATCACTTGTCATCATCATCATCATCATCAACGTACGCGTTCTGAATGACTAAAATTTAAATTCTTGTCATTTTCTTATAAAAAAATTACGCGCTTACGTACATCTCCGACACGAACGAGAAATTAAAAATATCATTTCCGGTTTATCGGTAATTCGTTTTATTATTATTATTATTATTATTAATAATCCCTTTTAATTATTTACGTAATAATATTTAATTGTATATAATATATATTTACGATTTCAATATATATATATATACACACGAAGTAAAAATAATATAATGTGGAGTTAGAAAAAAAAAAAAAAAAAGAAAAAACGTTGACGTTGTTGCCACATAGAAAATATATTAAAGATTAAAGAGAACCGTCCCAAGGACTGATTACAACAACAACAACAACAACAACCGCAACCACAACAACAACAACAATAATTGCATGTAATTTTTTTTTTAAATTGAAAATTAAAAAAAAAAAATTTTTTTTTCATAACTGATACGAATCTCGTGAGTTTAAAAATTATAATACATAACAAAATTATAATTATTATTATTATTATTTTAACACTAATGGTAATAAATAAATGACCACCACGCTATGCAACACAACATGATGACCACCATTCGAAAAAAAAGTGTTACGTTTTTTTTTCCTACGTGCTAATCATTTTTTTTTGAATACAAACGAAATGAATATTTTACTATTATTATTATTATCATCATCATCATTATTACGTATGTTAATTGCTTTTAAAAAAGAAAAATGGAGAACAAAGAAACTGAAATGAAAGACAAAAAAAAAAATTTAATCTGTCACTCAAAATCATCAAAATTCGATTGTGGAAGGTAAAATCGGAAAAGGGTAAACAAAAAAAATATCGTGGATTCCTGCTGGACAAAATTTTCTTTTGTGAATAATGTCAGGAGTGGGCGGACTAGAAAAACAAAATCATCGTAAGACGCGTGCAAAAAAAAATTCATACATATTCATTGAAAAAAAAAAAAAAAAACACGTGCCAAATGTGTCACGCTCCGGATTTTTCAAACCATTTTTTTTTTTTTTTTTGTATAAACCTATAATTAGGTAGAAGAAGGAAGAGAAGAGAAGAAAAGAAAGAAGAGGAGAGGAGAAGGAGAAGAAGGAGATGAAGAAGAAGAAGAAAAATTATAAATGTTTGAAATTAATTGGATAAACCTGAGGATTCTATAAAACGTGACGTTTGAAAATGGCAAGCACAACAACAACAACAACAAGAACCACAAGAAACAACAACAAAAAATTTTTTTTTTTTTTTTTAAACAATAAAAAAACGTAATTAGATTTTTTTTTCAAGTTTTATTACAAACAGGAAATAAACAGTAGATTTTATTTAAAACGGTTAAAAAAAAAAAAAAAGTAAACTAGTTTTAATTTCCGGTTTTCTTCCCAAGTCAAAGTATATCTAAATAATCTTCTGGTCTATGGTCAACTTCTTATTATCATACCAATTATTTACAAATGACTACAACGACTACTATTACCCCCACCACCACCATCTCTACTACTACCGATTCAACGAACAACTTTTTTTTTTTTTACTTTTCTAGTCAAAATTATCAAATTTCAAAAGGTTTGGGGGTCCTTCAAACCAGATTTTTTTGATGCGAGAAGAGAAAAAAATCACCAACTGGAGCCTCCAGCAGGAGACGGTGATCGTACTCGAGAACAAAAATTGTTACGAAAAAATAAGACGGGGGGCGGTAGGAGGAGGAAGGGAGAGGTGAACAAAAGAGAAAGAGAGAGAGAGAGAAAGAGGAAAAAAAATATAGTTTTGAAAATAAAGATGAATAGATGGCACGCTTTTAAATCATTACAAAATGACCTTTGACCTCATTTAATACATACTTTAAACTTCATTCCAATAATAATAATAATTAAATTCATTAATGGGTTTTTAGTTATGTAATTTTTGTCGGGGGATTCCCCCCACTAAATTATGATGAGGTGGATTTTTTCGGGTGATTTTTCAACACGGATGATTTCCTCATAGGTGAGGGAGAGTTTACCCGTCCCGTCCGTGCCCAAGGTCGACCGATACCGAGCCAGTCAGTGTCCCGAGTCAGGACAGCCCGAAATGACCAAAGTCGATCCATTTTTTTTTTTTAGCGTTTACGGAAGGAGGTATACAAACGCGTTGACCGTGGCGTATATTTCAACGGTCACACCCAAATAAGTCGCGATGATTAACACCCCGAAAGAAGAGTGACTGGCGATGGTGACGATGATGTGTTGGCGAGGGATTTACGTGACGTCAGAAGAATCGAATTCCTCGCGTGATTTAATAAAAATAAATAAATAAAAAACTACCACCGGAAGAATATTTTATTACCCTCTTTGACCAACCTCTTTTCCGAACCCCTCCGCTCGCCCACCCCCCAAAAAAAACGTTACCCCCCCATTTATTTTATAAAAACGATTTTTAAAAAAATTAAAAAGATTTATTTTATAAAAACATAATTTAACAATTTGTTAATTTATAAATCGTGAGTTAATGTTGCGGTAATTAATTAATAACAGCACACCTTTTTAGTCGTTTCACAACCCCCAAAGGCTAAAATTTAAAATTTGTCGTCTGCTAAATCAATAATAAATATATACCTTTTTT
The DNA here is from genome assembly GCF_000006295.1 of Pediculus humanus corporis. Lineage (NCBI taxonomy): Eukaryota > Metazoa > Arthropoda > Insecta > Psocodea > Pediculidae > Pediculus > Pediculus humanus. Next base: position 466,506 of record NW_002987834.1, read on the forward strand.
TATATAAATATATATTATTAATAAGAAGTGACAATTTATATTAAAAAAATTGTATCAATTCAGGTTTCGTCACAAAAAAAAAAAAAAAAAAAAAAATGCGACGCGAGCCGAAGTCTCCGGAACCGGAAATAATTTTCATTTGTACCTTCGCGTACCTTTTTTTTATTTTTTGTTTAATTTAACTTAATTACATAAAATTAAATAAATTTTACCCCGGGGGGGCTTTTAAAAGTTTTTTTTTTTAAATTTGCGACTAACGTATATTATTATTACGAATAAGAAGGTTAAATTCTTTGCGACGATTTTTTTTTTATTTCTCCTCGATTTCTTTCTATTTCCGGTTTTTTTTTATCGTAAATTTCAAAAACTTCCTACTTCTTATTCCCCCTTTCCTCTTCCCCTCCCTTCTCTAGCCAAAATTTTTTTTAAAAAGAAATCGTGCGATTTTTATTAGCGTTAAAATTTTTTTTTTTTTTAAAGTTCCAGTCGTCACAAAAACGTCACAAAAAATTTTTTTTTTCGTGCTAATAATAATAATTATTATTATTATCATATTTTAAAATAGGTTAAAAAACGGTTTTTTTTTCGTGTGTTTGTTTGTTTGTTTCCGTGAATCGATTTCGTTTTCATTTTTGGGGGAAACAAACTTAAAAAAACTTTTTTTATGTTTTTTTTTTCCCAAAAAAAAAAAAAAAAAAAAAACGTTTCGGTTAAGACAATTCAAAATGGCGGTTTATTGTTTTGTCTCTCTCTCTCTCTCTTTCCAGATCGAACACGACCCGATGGTTTATCCAGCGAATTAAAAAAAAAAGAAGACATTGTTGCAATTTTTCTTTTTTTTTTTATGCGTGGCCTGGTTTTTCGATATTTCAAAAAAAAAAAATCCTTTTTTATCTTCTCCAGGTAATCATTTTTTTTTTAACGTCTTTCGATTGTGATAAAATCGAGTGATAAGATAAGAAACAAAAAAAAAAAAGAAAAAATCACTTCTTCAAAACGAGACACATTTTTTTTTTTTTTTATGTTTTATAATAAGTTGCATAATTTAATGTGATACGGTAGAATAATATAATGAAGACATTTACGACTTCGATAATAATAATAATAATAATAATAATAACGATGATAATGATGATGATGATGATATTTTATTATCATTCTCGTCTTCCTCGCTCGCGCGCGCTCGCAAAAAAAAAAAAAAATTTAAATAAATAATTTTTGAATGCAAAATAAATAAATAAAAATCACATAGCGAATAAATAAATAAAATTAATTTAAATCGTTTTATCGTTCGATCGATCGATGTATCGATGTATCGATATATCGATCGTCGTAGGGTAAACGTCAAAAATTTCGAATGGGATTGCGCACAAAAAAAAAAAAATAAATAACGATAGTATTGTAAATCATGTTCGGTGCAACAACCTCGATATATAATATTAATAATAATAATAATGATAATATAGAAGGCACGCGCACACGAACACATCCTCAATAAAAGAATGTTATAATTTCCTTCGTCTGCTCTGCTCATCGTTTGGTTGTTTTGCAACAACAACAACAACCGAAACCGAATCGTTCGGTAAAAAAAATCCTTTCGATAATTTTCTCATCGTCGTCCGTCCCCGTATATATCATCATCATCATTATCATTATTATTATTATCATCATCATGGCAACACTTGAGAATTCCATCATCAGAACACTTTTCATTCTTTTCTTTTCTATTTTTTTGTTGATCTAAATTTTTATCATTATTATTATTGTTTGATTATGTAAAAATCAAAAAAAAAAAAAGCGAAATTTTTTCCCACAACTCGGCAAACAATTAAACATTCACTCTCGACAACAACAACAACAAAAACAACAACAAAAAAAAAACGACTGCTGCCACTACCACTACCACTACTACTTCTACTGCCACTACAAAAAAAAAAAAAATTCTCATAAACGTTACGAAGGTTTAAAAAAAGAAAAAAAAGATGAGAACGTTATGTCTTCATTCTCATGAATTCTTCATTCGTAAATTTCGCAATAATCAATTTTTAACACTACAATAACATTACCATGATGATAATAATGATAATGATGATGAACAAACCGCGATTGTTACGTCTTCGTGCGAATGAATATATATATGTTCCTATGAATAATAATAATAATAATAAATTACTGGAATGCGCTGAAGAATGAAAAAAAATTTTTTTTTTTTTAGGTTATCAAATGATTATTATTATTACGTCATAAAAACGAATCGTTTTAAGACTTTAAAAAAAATGTCATTCATCGAGTGAATGAATGAATAAATGATTGATTGATCGATCGATTAAAATTTTATTTATTTATTTATTTTACGAAAACGTAAAGTTTTAATTAAAACGATTTTAATTTATTTATTGATTACGAAATAATAATAATAATAATAATAGTAATAATGATAATTGATAATCAATAAGTAAATAATCAATCAAATCGTAAATTTTTTTTTGTTTTTCTTTTGTACCAATTAAAATCGTTATCGAAAATTTTTTCCTTTCCAGCTAACTAAGCAATATTATTATTATTATTATCATCATTATTATTATTATTGTTAATTGAAACAGTACCGAATTAAAGAAATGAAATAAAATCGAACACGTAAAACTTTTCAACAAATGTTGTTGTTACTTTTTTTATCAGGTTTAGTTTTATTGGAAAAAAATTTTTCTCCAGGAATTTTCCAGTATTCAGGGTCGGTGATCTTGTGATTTTTTTTTTTTTTTTTTACAAACTGGAGTCTTTTTTAACTGGATGAGTAAGAATTCTCGCTTTTTTTTTTTTTTTTAAACAACCTGATAATCTGGATTTGCAAACCGACGACACTAAACACCCATCATGAAAATGTTGTTTTCCCTTATCGGATTAATTTAAATCATACGATGCACATGCACACACACGCACGCATGCACCCTCGCACGCACACGCACACACGCAAATAATTATAAATTTAAAAAAAACGTGGAAGGAGAAAAAGTAAGAAAGGAAGGAAGAATTATTTCATTTTCTTTTCGGTTAAATTTCTCCCCGTTTAAACCTTACGAATGCCAAAATCCTACTTTTTTATAATAATAATAATAATAATAACGCGTCGCATACACTTTATTATTATTATTATTATTATCATTAACACGTTTCGATTTATATATATACCACGTGGTAATTTTCACGTTGCAAAATATTATCTTTTATCATAATTATGATCGTCGTTATCAAAAGTATTTTAAATTATTAAAAATATTATTTTCGACACACGTTTCCCTCCTCCCTTCCTCCTCTCCCTTTAATTTTTATTATTTACGTACTCACGTGTTTTTCCTCATCATCATCATCATCATCGTCATTATCAGGAGCAAGAATTTAGAAAAAAAAAAAAAAATTAAATTTTCGTCTTCTTACCTGCAAGTAAAAATAAAAAAAATAAAAATAAATCATATTTATTATTTATTTATTAATTTTTAAATGGTTCAACGAATAACTTTTAATAATAATAATAATAATGATGATGATAATAATGATGATGATGATGATGAAAAAGTTAAAAGATTATACACGGTTGGTTAGATTAGAAAGTAAATATTAACACGGCCGATTACTATAAGGTTAGAGCATATATGGAGCATACGCGGATTAGCAACGCACATTTCTTACCACGTCAGTTCGTAATCAGTTCAATGTTTTTTTATTAATAATAATAATAATAATAATAATAATAATAATAATAATAATGATAATGATAATAATGATGATAATGATGATAAATACTTACGTCGAAAAAATTCGAGAGTTCGTCATATGAAAAAAAATTTAACGTTAACGTTAATAATAACATCAATAACATCCGGTTTAATTAAAAATTTTTTTATGTGTAACGAAAATAAAATTTTTTCTTTTGTAATCAACGACTCACTACAACAACAACAACGACTACAATGGATGGGAAAGAAGAAAGAAAGAGAAAGAGAGAGAGGAATAATTTTTTTTTTGGTAAAAACAATGAAGTAATTCACGGAAAAAAAAGAATTTGATAATGATATCACGAAGATAAAAAGATGAGAGAGAGAGAGAGAGTAAAACGACTAATGAGGAAATACAACTACTACAACTACTACTACTACCACTACTACTGCCACGACCATACAACTTGTTCACGAATTGACGACTTTTCACTCACTAATTGAGTAATTATTAATTAACTTCTTATATTTAAACAAAAAAAAAAAAAATTATAATTCTTTTTTTTTCTGTAAATAATAATAATAAACAATTTTTAATTGAACACAAAAAAAAAAATTTCATAATAATAATAATAATAATAATAACTTTTCAACCCTCTTTTTACGTAATTTCATTCATATTCGTGCTAATAAAAAAAAAAAAAATTCATTCTAGAATTTTCAGGGCCAGTTCAGGTTGTTTTTTTTTTTTTTTTGTTTATCGATAATGATGATAATGATGTATATGTACTTTCCATTCGATCGAATAAAAAAAAAAAAAAAAAAATTAGAACTTTCGTGTTGAAGGCGTGTTATAACCACGTGTTACGAAAAGAAGATTTTGATAGAAGGAGTTTGAAAAACACGCGCGTTACATGAATGATGATGAATCCACCATGCATGCACCTTGTTGTTGTTTAGAGATGAACGTGCGTTTAGTATTTCGCAACCCCCCTCTCCTCCCCTCCTTCATCCTCCCTTTCCCCCCTAAACCCTTCGTCTCTAAAACCGTTTGCGAAATTTTTCCTTCTTTTTCATTTTTTTTTTTTTTACATTTAAATTTTTCAAAACTTTCCCTATCGTTGCGACTTTTTTATAACGATAATAATAATGATAAATCCATGATTTCGTAGGGTCCAGGTAGATATCGAGAGGAAAATTCATTGAATAACAAAATACATATTAAAAACTGGAGGCAAAATAGAAAGAGAAAAAAAAAAGTGACATAACTCATCATTCAAAGAAAAAAATCCAATCATCATTCTTCTGCTTGGAAAACTAAAAAAACTAATACATCACTTTTCTCTCTCTCTCTCTCTCTCTAAAACCACGCCTTTTTCTTTCCTAATTTGTAATACTTGAGTAATTAATAATTATTATTATTATTTTTTTGGTAATTTTCGATTGAATTCGAAAAGTGAAAAGAAATTTTACAGTTTTTTTTCCTTCTCTATTTCTAAAAAACCAAACTGAACCAAAGAAGAAGAAAAAAAGAAGAAGGTGAAAAAGAAGAAGGAGAAGAAGAAGATGAAGAAGAAGATGGAAAAAAAAATAATACCAAATAATATTTTAAAACATTAACGACCGACCGACGGTTAATTAACTTTTCAGGTACTATTCAAAGTATCATCATTATTATTATTATTATTTATATTTAATAAAATGATACGAAGCGTTTTATTAAAAGTTGTTAATGATAAAAAACGATATCGATTATTATTATTATTATTATTTTTATTATTTTTATTAATCGACTTTATTTAAATAAATACATAAAATTATTATTATTATTATTTTTTTTTTTTTTTAAATTTTACGATTATTTATTTATTTATTTTTAATATGAAAATTATTTACACGTACTCGTCGTACCTATTAATAATAATAATAATAATAATAATAATAAGTTAATAACTTACGTAAATATATACGTGTGTGAAAAAAAATAAATAAATAAATAAAATTTTATTAATTTTACGAGATCGTAACGGAAAAATTTTTTTTTCAAATAAATTTATTATGTACATATCTAAATATATATATGTATATATGTACATAATTATTTATTTATTTATCTTAATAGAATTCGAATAAGAATTTTTTTTTTTTTATTAACTACATTTTTATAGTTGAGTAAAAAACTATAAATAAATAAATAAATAAAAAAGTCGAGAAATAAAAATAAATAAATAAATTATTTATAATTAATAATTATTTATTTATTTATTTTTTAACGACTTAATTAAAGTGCGTAAATGAGTGAATGTGTGAGTGAGTGAGAAAGTGCGTAAGTGCGTGTGGAAAAGTGTTTAAATAAATTAAAAACGGAAATAAATTTTTCTTTTTATAATATAATTTCCGGTTTTTTTTTCCACTCCGGAAAAATAATTTGATGGGGATAGAAAATCGGATGGAGGGGAGGGGGAGGAGAGGGGAGGTGTTTCCGTTTTTTCTTTTCCAGACATTTCCATTCGTTCCAGCCATTTTATTTGTACCAAAAAAAAAAAACGCGGGAAATTTAAAAAAATTCAAATTCAAATCGTTTTGAGCAAAAAAAATTTTTTTTTTTTTTTTTTTAAAAACTGCATTCGTTTGTTGTGGTTGTTGTATTTGTGTTTGTTGTTGTAGTTGTTATAGCGAATTGAGTCAGAGGAGGTTGAGAAACTCGGGGGATTTAATGACTTTAATATCGAATCCGCGCCTTAAAAACTATCAAGACCGAATGCTCCGCGTTATTATTAATGCCCTATCTTTAAGGCTATAATAAATTTAGTTTTGTGGGTGCGTTCGATGTGCCCATCTGGTCTAAATTATATTTTATATATACATATTAATATCTCTTTCTTTTTATTATAATATACCGAAAGTAAATATTTAAATAATATTAATATTAATAATAATAATAATAAAGACTAAATAAAAAAAAAAAATCATTACAAAATTTTTTCAATTATTAACGTGTTAATTGATTTTAAAATATAAAAATTATCGAATTATATTTTCTTATATATATATAAACACGAAATCGTGTTTTATTTTCCATCTCTCTCTTTCTCTCTCTCTCTCTCTCTCTCTCTCTCTCTCTCTCTCTCACTCACTCATTCTTTTGCGGCGGTTCATTGATTTTAAACTGGAAAAATATTTAAAAAAAATTCGTTTCTTTGGGTCAACAATATATATATACATATATACATAAGAGTTCTTCCATTTGGCTCGAGGTAAAACTATAAAAAATTTGCAAATATTTTATTATCATCATCATCATCATTATTATTATTATTAGTACTTAAATAAAATAAAAAAAAATGTAAAACGATGTTAATGAACTATAAAAAAAAAAAAAAAAAAAAAAAAAGTGGTAAATTACATTTTTTTTAAAGTGCAAAATACGGATTTAATATTTAATTAGGAGCAAATGTAAAAAAAAAAAAAAACGTGTATAAATTTTTTTTTTTTTTTGCTACAGTTCAAAGTAATCGAGTGTTAAATTAATTTTATATATTTTTTTTTTTTAAATAAACTGACAGGAAATAAGTAAATAAAGTTCTTTTTGATTTGAGTTAATAATAATAAATTAAAGTTAATTACAGACTGTAGAGAAAAAATTAATATATATATAGAAAAAAATCCGTTAAAATATGTGTTAGAAACGGGGAGGGGCGGGGAGGGAGGCGAAGGAGAGAAGAAAATAAAATAAAATGTTATAATTCCTGAAGAAAAAAGTTTTCCAGTAACTAATCAAACCGGAAGTTGATTTAAAAAAATAATAAAAAAAAAACGTAAAGAAGTAAACAATCTTCTTAACGTCTCTTAATAGCGAATTTTCATTTTTTTTTTTCTTTCCAAAAATTTTCTCCAGGAGGAAATCGAATGGCGTGAGGGAGGGGAGGGGGTGGAGAAGGGGTGAAGAAGGGGGTGAGAAAATACGAAATCGATTTTAAATATTTTAAATATCAATTAAATTACCGACTCGATTTTTTTTTTTTAATAAACATTTTCTTCAATTTTATTCGTTCCAGCGATTCGACTGGAAAAAAAATTGATTTTATTAAAAGGGAAGAGGAAGGGAGGGTGGGGAGTTGCGAGGGGGCGGGAAGGGAAAATTTAACAAATATAATTATTTTGTCTTAGAAGACATGTTTACGCTTGAAATAATTCACGAGAGATGTCATTAGAAAAAAATTTTTTTTTTCTTTTTCGGAGAAAGTTTTTTTGACAGTTCCAGTTTTTTTCCTTCCTTCTTCCTCCCCCTTTCCTCCCCTCCCCTTCCCCTCTTTTTTGTCTTTTTAATTGTGCAACGTTGCCATTTTTTATACAAACAATCAACCGCATGCATTGAATTTTTTTTAATTTTTAATAACAAAAACTCGAAAAATCGGTTATATCGATGTGCGTGCGTGCGTTTACGCATACATAAATTAAAACAACCTTATTAAAGTCGTTATTTAGTTATTATTATTATTATTATCATTATTTAATTTAAGAAAAGTTGTTTTTAGCTTTCCGGTCTTGATATATATATAAAAAAAAAAAACAATTTAAATTGTAAAAGAAAAAAAAAAATTTCGGCGAACAGGATTAAGAAGATCACGTTCACAGGTTGAAAGTTTGTGGCATTTATTATTATTATTATTATTACTATCATCATCATTCCACTTTTACGTATATAAAAAAAACGTACGGAAAGAGAGAGAAAGAGAGCAGGTAGCTTCGTATTTTTTTTTTTTTTATCTTTTTCACATAAACCGCTCAACCGTGAACGAAAAAAAAAAAATGCCAAAAGGAATTTTTGGCATTGTACGCCATACGGTAGAATCTCGTTTATTTTTTTTTTTTTATTTTGCGATCCACAATCGGTCCTCTTTATATTTTACCACCGCCGCCATATTTAATTTTTTAAAGGAAGACGAAACGACGGATCGATCAATCGATCGATCGATCGATTTTTCGTGACCTCGTGACCATTCTTTCGGAAATTATTTCCTTTTGATTTTATTTATTAAATTAATTAAAATATTTCGTATTTTTTTTTTATCATACCTTACATCCGCTCCCCTTTTTTTTTTTACAAAAAAATTCTTTGAATGCTTTTTTCGTTGTTATTACATAAACCATCATCTTAAGTTAAAAACTGTCACTGCCCTATATTTAACCCCCCTCTCCCAACAACACTTTGAAACGGCTCGTTAAGTTTTTTTTTGCTCTTCATTTCTCTTCAAGTGTACACACACACAAATTACATAATGATTTATATATACTCATTATTATTATTATTATTATTTTAACATTCACTTTAATCTTTCTATACTATATATAATAATGTTAAACCGATTTGAATCCGCCATGTTTATTTTACTCCTCTACAGGAAGAAAAGAAAACTTTTTTTTTTTGTCACACATGAAAACTTATTAATTAATAATTATTATTACGTACATAAATTTTTATGTATGATAGCGTTATTAAACGATACCGCAAATCGTTTGAATAAATCATAGAGAGAGAGAGAGAGAGAGAGAGAGAAAATTTCACTTTAATGCGACCGCGTTTGTAATTTATATGGTCCGGCCGTTAAAAAAAAAAAAAAAATTATAAGTAATTTAAAGTGGTAGAACAATTTTTTTTTTTTTTTTTTTTTTTTGGTGTACCGGAAGTTACCATTTTTTGACTTTTTTTTTGTTTAAACTATTAACTACTAACAAATGGGAAACCCGTAATTTTTTTTTTTAAAATAAAAACTGATAAATAATGTTTTATCTCTCTCTCTCTCTCTTTCTCTCTCTTTCGTTAATGTTTAAACATTTACGACCGTTTAAGTTCACACACACGCCCCCTTCCCACTCTTCCCTCCCCCCTTCGAGTTAATCGTCCGTTATTTTTAATTATTTGTTATAACGTTATCGAAATGATGATGATGATGGTCGTTTGTTGTTGCTCATACGTACAAATGGTAAAAACAAACGTAAAAAAACGAGTAACGAAAAACAATTAATCCAAAAAAAAAAAACGTGACAGGAAAAAAACAACCGAAAGTTTTTTTTTTTTTTTTTGTTTGATCGTCACGCAAATAAAATGATTGTTGTTGTTGTTGTTTTTATACAACAAAACCGAATAAGTCATACGTGATCGTGGTAATAACTTAAACAACAAACAAAAATTTTTTTTTTTTTTGGAGGAGTGGTGGGGAAGGGGGAATCGGCGGCGTAAGGGCCGAGCTTTTTTTTTGCCCGAATAACGCCCAAAAAAAATGGCTTTAAAGCTTTTTTATTTAAGAAAAAACTAGTTTTGCGTAAAATTTCGCAACAAACAAACTCTCCGACGATATTATTGTTTATAGTATGAAACACCTTAAAAAAAAATTTAATAATAAGTAATAAATAAATAAATAAAGTGTATCAAGGTGGTCGGTCGGTTGGTTGGTCGGTCGGTCGGTCGGTCGGTCGGTTACTCGGTTGCTCGGTTGTTTGGTTGTTCGGTTGTTTGTGAAATTTTTTTTTTTTTTTATTTAAAAGCGAACCGAATTGAGTAACTTTAGGCTTATAAAATTAATTGAATTATTTTATCTATTTCTCTCTCTCTCTCACTCTCACACACACACGAATTCGTATTTAAAAATTAAATTCCACGCTATAAAATAATTATTAAACTATTTATCTCGCACCATTAAAAAAAAAAAAAATTTTTTTAATAGATTTTTATTTATTTATTTATTAACGCATCATGAATTCGTATTATTATTATCATTATTATTATTATTATTATTAAGGTGAAAAAACAAAAAAATAATTCGTGATTATTCAAACTTTACCCTTCGCCATTTTTTTTACGCTGCCATTTTGTGCGTATTTAAATTGATTTTTTAATAAAAAAAACATTTTGTATGTTGAACACAATCCGTACGAAATTATGTTTTGTTTGTCGTAGTTAAAAACAACCACAACAACAACAACAATTCGTGGGTAATAAAATGATTTCGCGAAACGTGATCCAATTTTTTTTTTTTTTGTGTAAATTTTCTTCCGGTTTTCCGATGTAAAATTACATTTGAAAAAAAGGCGGGAAAAAGAGAAAATCGAAAAATTTAAAATAAAAAGAACAATCAACAACAACAACAAAGAACAAACTAGAATTTTCGTAGGGAGATAATTTTCCATCCGATTGTTTTTTTTTTCCCGTCACTACAATTTCCGTCGACGAGTAAAAAACGGAAAAAAAAAAAATGTCGGATTTATAACACGCTCAAGGGGTTCCGACCGACTTTTCATTATTATTATTATTATTATTATTATTTTTTGTTTTGCTGGAATTTGAACACGGCAAACTAAGAGATAAATAATTATATCCGGTGTATTTTCTTCTTCTTCTTCTTATATTCGTATCGCCTGGAGAAAAAATTTTTACTAACTGATCGCGTGTCTTTAAGTCTCTCTCTCTCTCTCTCTTTCTCTCTTTCTCTCTCTCTCTTTTGAACTGGGAGGTCTAATTACAAAATTATATTAAAGGAAATTGTTGGTTGCAAAAAAAAAAAAAAAAATTTTTTTTTTATGAATTGCTTTTGAAAAAAGTCGACGTTAACAAAACACAACAACAACCACAACAACAACAAACGTTTTTAAAAGTCCTAAAATTTAAAACAACCGGTTATTAAAAAAGATTCACGTTAAATGAATTCATTAATGTCCTTTTTTTTTTTTACTCCTCTCTTACTACTACCACGTTTACTTTATAAGTAAACGTGGTAGTAGTAAAAAAAAAAAAAAAAAAAGTGACGGGTACTACCTAACGAATTTAAACGATTAATTATATATATTTATACATATATAAAAATAAAACAATATCGTTGGAGATTGTTGTTGTTGGTTGTTGATTGTCGGTTGTTGTTTGTACGTAACGAAAAATAATAAAATCGATTATTAAAAAACTACGCGGATTTTAATTGGCGTTAAATTTTTGTATCGTGTATGAATAAAACTTTAAAGAAAAAATTAAAAATAAATTTACGCGCGCGTTACGCGTCGGCGAAAATTATTATTATTAATATTATCTTTTCTCCAGATATTTTCCAGTTCGTTAAAGTTTCAAGTATATCACACGTACGTCTACAAACATTTTTAAACATGCAAAAAAAAAAACGCAACGTTTGATAAATCGCTATCATTGAGTTGTTATTACGAAAGAAAAAAAAAACATCGATGAGGTTATGGTGGCACTACTACTACCACTACTACCAACTTTTGAAAAAAAAAAAAAAAAAAATTCTTTGACCCAAAAAGAAAAAAAGTGTTAATAATCAATTCATGACCAAAATTCTCTCACACAATTCATTCATTCATTCATTGAATTTTTTCTTTTGAATTTCGCATACGGTACGTACGCAGCAATAACGCTTGCGTTTTTTTTTTCTTTTCTTTTATTTTCTTTTCTTTTCTTTTCCTTTCCTTTCTCTTCAGGTTGTTTTATTATTATTATTATTATCTTATCAGAAAATATTTGCGGTTTTAACGTTGTTTTTTTTTTTTTTTATATTCCTTTCGTTTGAGGTTTTTTTATAAAAAAAAAAATTATTCACGAAGAACAAACAAATTTAATCGATGCAAAACAACAACAACAATAATAATAATAATAAAATTTCTATCGATTTTTAAATTGATTTACTGATTTTGTAAATAAATTTTTAACCGGTATTTCTTTTATTATTATTATTATTATTATTACTTGGGAAAGAAAAAAAAACTTTTTCTGAAAATCTTTTACGAATGGAAAAGAAAAAGAAAACATGACCAGTGCGTGTTAATCGTGTTATGTTTAAAATCCGTTCGAGAGAGAGACAACAAATAAAACGTGAAAAAAACACAATCATCATCGTCATGGCTGTTGTAAAAACAAACAAACAAACAAAACGAATGAAATTGAGTTGTGGGAAAAACAACAACCGAAAATAAAATATCCCAGGTCAACAAAACCAAAAAAAAAAAAAAAACGATTCCGTGCGATTTTCATCTTAATCTTTTGAATGGCACAACGAAAGACGTTCGGGAGAGTAAGAGCAGAAGACAAAACAAACAAACAACAACGACAACAACAACAACGAGATCGTAATCATTGATTACGAATTTGCTACACTTTTCGCGTCACGATGAACATAAAAAAAAATTTTTTTTTTTTTTCGTTAGGTTCTCATCACACGCGAACGACATTTTTCTCCTTTGTTTTAACCCCTCTCTCCAAAGTTCAATCTCCTCTCTCTCTCTCTTTCTCTCTTATCACATATTTTTCCTCCGTGAAAACACACACGAGAAAATAATAATAATTTTCATGTCAAAACGAAAACGAAACAACAAAGTTTACGATTCTTTTTCGAATTACGCTTTCTTAATCACGGTTCATGATTTAATAAGTTTTTCTTCTTTTTTTTTTTTATTTCTTCACGGTTGGCAAAATGTAAAAGTTTAAAATTGTTATGATCGAAAAATAAGAAAACGTTCTCGTGATATTCCATAGATTATTCCAGAAAATTAAAAAAAAAAAAAAAAAAAAAAAAAATTTCCATTGATAAATAATTTAAATTGTCAAAGGGGAAATAAATCGATGGTGATAGCGAATATTTTAAAAAAAAAGCAGACGAATCGATTCGTTTAAAAAAAAATCAATACAATCGATATTAATTAATAATTAATTGATTTCCAGTTATTAATCGCTCCGCTATTATAATAAGCCTTGAATCCAGGTAATTTCCAGTCGATCCGCGTGGGCGAAAGAAAAAAAAACCGTTTTTTTATGTATGTACCTTCTGTTTTCACCTGACATAATTTTTGTTAAAATGTCTCCCCGTTTTGCAAATGGCGTCGCCATCGTCGTCGTCGCCGTCGTGGCAATAATCAAAAGGACAAACGGCGACGACGACGTCATCAACAACAACAACAACAACCTGCAATGAATTTATCCCCGTCGTTTTTTTTTTTTTTTATTCTTATTCGATTTATTAACGAAAAAAAAAAAAAATCATTTAAACCGCCGTTAATAACCGTGGTCATTTATTATTAAATCCGCCATTTATCTTACGTCATTTTCTTCTGCTTTATTTATTCTATTGCCACGTTCGTACAAAAAAAAAAAAAAAAAAAAAACATTAAAAAATAAAAAAGAAAAGAAAAGGAAAAATATTGCAAAACATTAAAAGCAAAAAAAAAATTATTATAGTTAGGACAATTGACGTAACAGTTATTGTCTTTATTATTATCATTATCATCATCATCATTATCATTATCATTACCATCATCATTATTATTATTATTATTTAACAAAGTTTTGACTTGAATTTTTTTTTTCACACGGGTAAAATCTTTCCAATTATTTAATTTAATTATTTGAAATTGTTTGCTCAACTTTTTTTTGTTAGGCAGGATGAGGAAGGGGAGGAGTAGGGAGAAAGGGAGGGAGCCTCCGCTCGAGCGTTATCACGCGTCTCCCCACGTCTTATCAATTTTTATAATCATCGTCATTGTTTAAAGTTTTTTTTTCCTTTACAAAAAAAAAAAATTAATTCATTTCCGATATAAACGGGTCGACGGGAAGGGAAGGGAGTGAAAATCGGATTTAAAGAAAGAAAAAAAAAAAAATCAGATCGAAATTTGTAATTCGGAATAACCTAAATTCATAATCCGTTTGTGAATTATTTAAATAATAATGATAATAATGATAATGATAATAATTAATTAATTATTCATTAAACGAGTCTGACGTTCGTCTAAAAGACATCCTTAATATTGTTGTTCTTTTTAAAAAAAAAAAAAAAAAAACTAAAAGGAAACTTATATGAAAATTTTGACCTAGAAAAATCGATTTTTGTTCAAATTTCGAACGCATTAACGACAGCGACGGCTGTGACGACGGCCGTGGCGACGGTGGAGACGCCGTCGGCGTTCGTCTCAGTTACGACGACGACAAAAAAAAAAAAATTCAACTCCCGATTTTTTTTGTTAATTTTTTTCTTTTTCGCCACCCAAGCAAACGACGACCAAAAAATTATTATTATTATTATTATTATTATTAATATTATCACTAATTGTTTCGTTTATTGTGCCCGTTTTATTCACGACAATTAATAATAATTTCTCCAGTACAAAATTAAATTTTACTGGAGAAAAAAAAATTTTATTTATTTATTTAAATAATTCATCGCCTTTTCTATTAAGGGTTGAATCGAATTTAAAAAAATTTTTATTAACAAATAAATAAATAATATTTTCTCGTTTCGCAACATTTTTTTTTTTTTTTTTTTGGTTAACACGAAAATTCATTCATTCACTCATTCATTCATAATTAATTCCATCTGTTTCATTTTTGACTTACGTAAAAAAAAAAAAAAAAAAAAAAAAAATTCGTGTGTGTTGTGGGTCTTCTTAATATTTAAAAAAAAAAATTATTATTATTATTATAATCATTATTAAATTTTTTACATTCAAGTTTTTCTACTTTTGTTTATTAATAATAATAATGATAATGATAATGATAATTATTTGTAGAAATAAAAAAAAAATTTAAACAAAAAAACAAAAAAAAATTCGTTGCGAGTTTTCAAACCCCAAAAGAAAAATTTTCTATTTTTTTTTCTTTTTTTTTTCGGGAGGTGGTGGCGAAGCGAGGGGGTGGGTGAGTAGAAAAAGGAAACCCTTAATTAATTAATTAATTAATTACGCGTAAAAAAAAATAAAAAAATAAATTGATTATAAAATTACCTTTTTTTTATGTGTTATCAAATAAAAATCCTATTTTTTTGAATTCAAAAAATACACAAAAAAATTTATTTAAAAAAAAATGAAAACACTCGCGAGGAAAATTTTTTTTTTTTAATAATAAACGATATACATAACCGTTGAGATGTTTTATTATATTCGAGTATCTAATTATTATTATTATTATTAATTATGCGTTAACTCGTGCGTTTGTTTAAACAATTAAAAAAATCACAATTGTTTTTTTATTTACTCACACGATGTTACTCGACCGCACATTAAAATTTAAAAAAAAAAAATAAAAATCACTCGTCGTATTTTGTTTTTATTAATAATAATAATAATAATTATTATTATTATTAATTTTGTTTATAAATAATAATAATAATAAAAAAAAATTTATCACCCCCGCACAATAAAAAAAAAATTAATAAATCAATAAATCGATAATTCGTAATCCAAAATTTTTTTTTTTCACATTGACGAAAAAATCACATATAGACGCATCCTATTTCTTGCGTTTGTTGATTCGTTTGTTTGTTTTTTTGTTTGTTGCGAAGATGCACGCACGCACACGCCGCACGCACACTCACGGGGTTGAGATGATGAGCACAAAGTTAGTAAGTCCGCGAGTAGTTAGTTGACTCGCGAGTACTCTCCTCTCTCTCTCTCTGACGAGAAAAGATAAAAAGCGTTTCAGGTGATCCAAACTCGATCACTGACCACTTCCACAAACACTTTTACTCTTAGGCTTTGTGAATCGGTGACCGCCTCCCGATTACGTTAACGGTAATGACGTTGCAGCCCCCACCGGGTCCCGTTAGCGTTGGGGGCCCAGGCCATCCCGAGTACGTCACTCTTCACTTTTCCTTTCCTACTGCCCTCCATATGGAGTCCCTTATTGGCGACTCTTCACGTCGATGATTAAATCAACCATCACCTCTTCTATATTTCTTTCTATGTATTTTTTTTTTGTACTGTTTTTTTTTTTTTCGTTCGTGCGGGTATCGATCGCTTCGATACCTATGCTTTACTTGCGAGTAGTCAAATGTTCTTGTGAGTATTTACTCATCCGTGGGTATTATTGTGGAAAACTATGATAAACTTTAAGTACTCACAAAATGTTTTCTTTTTTTTTTTTCGTCTTTTCACCCGTGTTTAACTTACGAGCGATGAAATCAATTTTTTCTTCTTTTTTTTTAAGATCACAGTCGAAAATAAAATTGTCCCTTCGTCGCGTTTTAATTTTGTTCGAAAAAGCATCAACTTATATTTTTGCAAAACTGATACAGTTCTGAACTTATTAATTAAATTTAAAATCTTACGTTTAGCTTTCAGTAAAATAAATTTTTTTACGTTTTGTTATAATTTTTCACCATCTTCCTGTTTAGCCTATGCGTTCACTCGGGTATTCTTTCAAGAATACCTGAACGTGGTATCATCGAACTCTAAAAAGAACATGTTTGAAACGATATTTCAAACGGGAAACAAATTCATTTAATTTATTTTTATTAAATTACTTTTAAGTAGCTCGGTACTCGTTTGTATTTTAAATACGTAGTTTCATTCTTTTCTCATTTAAAATATTATCGAAATTTTTTTTTTTATCTAAGAAAACTTGTTCGGGTGAAAAGAAACCTTTTGTTAACGATATTTTTTTAAAAATTTTTAACGAATGAAAAAAAATATATTTAACAATATAAGAGAAGGGATTCTGTGCCGGAGCACTCTGGAGCGACGAGAGACTCTTGTTGTGTAAAAAAAAAAATTTTCTTTTTGTTTTTTTTTTTATTCGTAACTATTTCATTAAAAAAAAAAATTTTCTCATTATTAATAAAACCTTTGAAATTATTTATAAATTTCAATTGCAATTTTCTTTTAATTTTCTTTAGGGCGTTAATTTTCCAGATAGGGAGTCCTTCAGAAAAAAAAAAAATTCGATATAATATTTGTAAAAGATTCCAAAGCTCTCATCAACCGCAAACCTTGAATATGTTGAGAGACATGTAAGGTTTCCAAGGTTGTTTCCCTCGCCATTATTATAATAAAAAAAAAAGCAGAAAATAATATTTGCGGTTATTTATAAAAAAAAAAAAAAAAAAAAAAAAAAATTCACTACAAATAATTTACAACAAACAAACATGTTTGTAGTTGTTATCATAAAAACAATACAAAAACGATAATCATTTGATTTTATTAAAATTTGAATTTATGTCAAGTTCTATAAAAAAAATTTCGAAACGAAAATTTAAATTTTTTTTTTCGGTTAATATGGCGGCGGCTAATGTTAAAAAGTTAAAATTTACCTTAAAAAAAAAAAAAAAAAAAATTATTTTCAAGTCAAATTGATTAATTGGCAATTACGTACGCACGCACACGCACACTTGTGTTGTCGACTCCCGTTGTGCGTGTCTCGTGTTTATTCTCGGCAAGGTATATAAAAAAATCTTGCGTGTCTTAATGAACGTCATGAATCCATATTTGAAACTAATAATAATAATAATAATAATAATAAAAATTTCGGTTCGAGATTTTTTGAATTTTGGAATCCTTTCGAGATTTCATCGAGATAAAAATTTTAAAATTTACGAGAGAAAAAATTGAAAATTCAAAGACGGGCAGGCAAAGTTCATTACACTTTAATACATATCTGGAATTGTGATATGTTTCCGGAGAAAAATAAATAATATTTCAGGATCTGGAGACGATAAGCCGAGAGTGGTGGTGGTGTAATCCAACTACTCGGAGGATAGGTATAGAGGATGTTTTGGGGGCGGGGGTTTTAGGATTGAATCTCTTCGCTGGGGGAAATCAACTTGGATGCCTTGGGGAGCCAGAGGTAATTAGGTTCTATCCAGAAGTCACCGAGTTGAGAGTCGTGTGTTCAAATCTTGGGAGTAAGAGTTCAATTTCAGCTCGTTCAAACAGGAAGAGACTTGTAACAGGAACTGAGTACTTGATACAAATGGGGTAAATGTGGAGCTGCGACGTGAAAGGAAGACAGATGAACGATCAACGGGATTCGCGACCCCAAGCATCTCTCTCTCTCTCTCTACGGACCCTCGCAGATTCTGCGGAAGAGGCAGGAACGATGGTAACAGATCGGGACTGTCTCTAAATGGGTAAAAAGAGAAAGTATGGGATCTTCCTCAAGATCAACTATCGCGAGTGTGAACCTGATAGTTCAGGCTAAGAAAGAGGTTGAGGCTGAAATGCGGGTTAAAATTCCCGCAAGCGTCCCTCCTTCCGGGAAAAAGCAGGAATTTTAGCTATGGTTCGCATACGTTATAAATTTTTACCAATCAACGTTATTATTATTATTATTATTATTATTATTATTATTATTATTATTATTATTATTTTTCATAATTTTCCGTAATAATCCCGTATAAAGAACGATGAACTTATTTAAATAAAAACCTCAAGAAAAAAAAAAAGAGAAAAAAAATTCAGAACACAAAACAACAACAACAAACTACAGTCGAGTTAAAATCATTTATTATTATTATTATTAATTTACGTTTTTCCACGTGATGTTCCTAAAGATGTATTACATATATATAAATTTTTTTTTTTTTTACTGTTTAAATAATAACATAAACGTATACGTATAAATTTTAATTACGGTAATTTTTTTTTTGTTGCCTTTATTTACGTACAAACACACACACATACACAGACACCAACAACAACAACAACAACAACCACAAACAACGGCACAAACATCGGGGTAATTCGTAATTATAAATTAATCTTTTTTTTTTTTTTTTTTTTAATAAAACAACCGCAATTAAAAATAATTATTTATTATTATTATCATCATCATTATCATTATTACTTTAATTATCACTTATTTAGATGTTATGATAATAAAAAAAAAAAAAATTTTCGAGATATTAAGTCTTTTTCTCTCTCTCTCTCTCTCTCGTTTGTTGTTTGTTTTAATTACAATATTGTTGTGTGCGTATTTAATTTTTTGTTAAAAAGAAATCCGACAAACGCAACCCTCAAGTACATAGAAAGGTGGAAAAAAAAAATTATATTTTATTTTATTTATTCCGTTTCCGTTTTTTCGATCGATCGATCGAAAGTTTTTTTTTTTCGATATTTCATAACGAATAAAATCGATCGATCGATTATTAATATCATTCATTTTTAATTTTATTATCGTTTAAAAAAAAAAAAAATTAATTAAACGTAACGGAAATAATAGTTTTCACTTTTTTTTTTTTTTAAATAAGCGCAAAAATTAGTTTCCGGTTAGTATTCGTGTCTTTAGAAAACAACAACAGACGACGACAACGACGACGGCCTTCCTTTTAAAAAATTCTTCCGTTATTCGCATCAAAAAAAAAGGAAAATTTAAATTATAAATTTAAATTTTAAATTTAAATTTTTTTTTTAAATGAATCGGAAAACAGGGAACCCGATTTTCGATTTGGAACATATTAATAATAATAATAATAATTACGAGGAACGGATTTAAAAAAAAAAAAAAAATGGAAATTATTTAAATGAAATCATTTTTTTTTTTTTTAAGGACGTGATAATTTCATAATTTCTGTCGTGTTCGATTTGACCTCGAAAAAAAAAACAAAAATTTTTTTCTTTTTTTTTGACGATGTTTGTCTGGATATGATCCTGTCGTCGTAAAACAGGAAACAGAAAAAAAAAATTGCTGTCGCAAGTACGTAAAAATAAAATTTTCGCGCGCGAGAGAGAGAAATTTAAAAAAAAAATAAATAAACGAACGAAAGAAAATGATTACGTAATATCGAAAAACTGTCGAAAGATTTTACTCGAGACTCGTTTGCATATTGGCGACAATCTTAATATGTTTGAAATGATGACGACAAAATCGTTGAGATTTGGTGATGAACAATTACGCAATTTTTTTTTTTAAATTTTAAAATTTTTTCGAACATTTACGCGCGTAAAAGTTTTCGTCTGCGATTATTCTTATCTTACGTAACCGTTAAAAATCGATTCCGAAAAAAAAAAAAAAAACGTCTGTGATGATGTATCTCTCCTTCTCTCTCTTTCTCTCTTTCTTTCTTTCTTTCTCTCTTTCTCTCTCTCTCATTCTGGAGACGTGATTGCAACACAAAAAATTATTATGTCGTCGTCGTCGTTTGTTTCCTTCTCTTCCAAAAAAAAAAATTTATCCAGAAATTATTTTCTCCTGGAATACGCACAAAATCTCTCTGTCTAGACCCTGTCACTTTTCCAACCGATCATCATCATCGTCATTATCAATTTAATTTTTTTCTCCAGCGTTTTTCTTTTCCCGGCGATAAATTTTTTAAATAAATTATTATCATCACTACGTGACGCGATGAATGAAAAAACAAAAATCACGTGACTTATAAAAAAAAAATCGTTAAAAATGATATTCCAGAAATTTTTTTTTCCTGTTGTTGTTGTTGTTAACAAACAATGTCCTTGCCAAAAAAAATTTTAATCGTTGTTGTTGTTGTATATATATCCGTTAATTTAATTTCAATGTCGTCTGTCGTTTGTCGTTTGCGTAAAAAAAAAAAAAAAAAAAAAAAAAAAAAAAAAAAACGATTGTAAAATTTTTAATTATTCGAATATTAATGAAAATTTCCTTTTTTTTTTTTTTGGTCGTTTCAAACATTCTAGAAAATTTCATTTTCGATGCGTATTTTTTTTTTTTTTTTTATTAAAATATTTGAATTTTTTTTTTTATCCAGCAGGTAGGTAGGTACGGGTAGGTTCATCTGATAAAAATGATAAAAAAAAAAATTCTTCAAATTCTGTAAAAAAAAATTTTTTACCCAGACTTAAAAAGATTTAGATTTACAAAAAAAAAAAACTGGAGAAATTATGATGCAACTCTAAAATATTTTACCATTCCAAAAAAAAAAAAAAACTACGACTGGACAAAAAAAACTACGGCTGGACAGAAAAACAAAACAACAACAACACAACCTATTATAATATTATTATTATTTTAAAAAATTTGTAATTTATCATGGAATATTATAAAAAAAATATTCAATCCTCCAGAAATATTAAGTTCCAGTAATTGTTAACCAACACAAACACGATTTCCCTTCTGCTTAATGATCCATTTAATAATAATAATAATAATAATACTAAACTTTTCTTATTTATAAAAAAAAAAAAAAAAAATTCGCCGCCTCCAACTACAATTTTATAATTTTTTACGGTTCGCTGGAGTTTTTTTTTTTTTTTTCCTGAATAAAAATCTTTCTCCAAATTAATATAGTAAACATCAATGATTGATTTTAATAGTTTTGTAAACAAACAAACAAACATTATTTATTAAAAAAAAATAAAATCTTTTTAACCCGCGTTTGTTCGCTTGTTTGTTTTTAAAAGCGTAACAAAATGACGAAAACAAAAAAAAACCATAACGAAACAAACAAACAAATAAAATTAGGACAAAAAAAAATTTTTTTTAATGTTTGTTTGTTTGTTGATAGTTTCACAAAACAATAATTGACATCGGTCGGAAATTTTTTTAAAAGACGATGATTTCGACAAGTAAAAGTAACACCGAAAAAAGCAGTAACGGTTGCAAATACTCAAAAAAAAATCTAAAAAGAGCACAATACAACAAACGAGAAACAAACAACACAAAATCGTAAAAAATAATTATGGAAACAATTATCTGGCAATTTAAAAAAAAAAATCTTACATCACGGCGACAATCTTTTTTTTTTTTTTTTTTCATCATCATCCGTGAAATAACAGTGACTCACAGAAATTTTTAAAATTTTTGTCCTTCACAGTAGTAGACGACGACGATTGTTGTTGTTGTTGTTGTTGTTGTCGTCGTTACGACGATTGTGTCATCTTTTAACAAACTTGAAAATTTTTCTTTTCAATCAAATTGCAAATAAAAAAAAAATTTTCTTTTGTTACAATTTGAATTCGATACGACAAACGACGATGTAAAATTTTTATGATCCGTTTGTTGTTGTTGTAAAACAGACGACAATCGATAAAAACAAACAATAAAAACGATTCCCTAATAATTATCCAAAAAAAAAAAAAAAAAATTCGCATTTAAATGTCACGGAGAAAAATCATTTGCGGTTGCTAAATAAATAAATAAAAAAAAAGTGTCAATTTAAAATGACACATCCATCATTTGTTTAACGTATCGAAAAGTCATTTTATTAATAAAAAATTTTTCGTTTTTCCCGCCAGTGAAAGTTTAAAAAAAAAAAATGTATATTCACGACGTTATGTACCGTAGTTACCGGTCATCAAGATTTTATACCATGATTAACTTATATCATAAAAAAAAAAAAAACCACTTTTGGGCCGTAAATAGATAAAAATCAGCAACTAAAAAAAAAAAAAAAAAATTCATCACAATCCACCATAATTATCAATAATATGAAATCAAAAATTTAACGAGTCCCCTCTTCCTTCTTCTAACGATGAGATTTTTCTCTTTTTGTTCAGAATACAACTATGACCACCACCACTACCACTACTACAAACTTTACTACGATTGTAGTATTATTATTATTTTTTTTTTTTTACTTTAATGAAATATAATGACTGGATAAAAAAAAAATAGAACAAAAAAAAGAGAAAAAAAATTTTTTTACGAGGACCGAACGATCGACCAATGAGAAAACAACATTTTTTTTTTTTATTTCAATTTCTTTGCGACGTCGTTTTGTCCTTTTGTCGTTTTTCGTTTGTTTTTAATTTTTTTTGCAACAGGAAGTGTAACGGTTTTTTTTTTTGTATAAACCGCGTAAAAAATAAATAGTAGAAAAAGAAAAAAATGGAGGCGGTTTTGAAGAGGAGGGCGTGCGGCGGTGGCGGCCGGTGGCGGTGGCAGCAGGCAGTAGCAATTTATTTCTCATTTCGGGCAAATACAAAGAATCCTCCTTCTAGTTCATTAACCTCACCTTACTCATCATCATTCTGATTTTATTAACCTGATAAATATTTTTCATTTTTTAATAAGATTTGGAACTGGTTATCAAAGGTGTTTGTCGCCGCCAGGTGGTTAGTTATTATTATTATTATTTTCTTTTTTTTACGAAAAATTTTTAATTTAAAAAAAAAAAAAAAAAAACAAAAAATACGCGGTTGATTGTTTGTTTGTTTGTTTGTTGCTCAATTTTTGTTTTCTTTTAACACGCAAACATCGTGAAAAAAAAAAAAATTATGAATTGAATTCTGTCATTTTAATAAAAACAACAACAACAACAATCTGATTTATTAAATTCCTTTTATTTTCCGCCATTCGTGTTTTTTTTTTTTTTCGGATCGAAAACAGCAGTTGTGTGCATCGATTGACCAACATTTTTTTTAATTCTTCACGTTGGCACTCATGCCGCACTCGCACCCCCTCCCGCCCTCCCTCCGTCACTACTTTTTTTTTAAAAATAATAATTTTTTTTATTTGTTTGCTTTTTTTTTTCCAAACCCGTCGTTATCAATTTTTTCCCTGTCGTAATCAGTAGTCGTCGTAACGTATATATACATTTTTCCAGATAATGATAATAATAATAATAATGATGATGATGATGTTGGAAAGAGGATATCCGAAAGTTTTAACGTTTTTTTGAATATAAATCGCTCAATTAAAAAAATTAACGACGAAACATTTTTCTTTTTTTAATTTTTACGTATTCCCCATACGCGTCGTCGTCGTCGTCGTCGTCGTCGTGGTTGTCGTGGTTGTTGTTGTTGTCATGGTTGTTGTACTTAATCGAATGTGAAAAATCTTGACGATAAATCAACAATTTATAAGAAAAAAAAAATTTAAATTTAATTACTTATTTTAATTATAAAAAATACTCATTATTATTTATATTCCAACTTGTTTTTAATATTATTATTATTATTATTAACGATTACCGATTAACAGCAGCAGTAGTAGTAGTAGTAGTGGTAGCAGTAGTGGTAGTAGTAACAGGATCAAATCAAGAAAAATTATTATACGAGAGAGAGAGAGAAAGTGGGAGAGAGATAATTTGCTCTATTATCTTTTATTTTATCTCCTCACATACAAGACTTTGATTTTTCCTCAAAAAAATTTTTTATTATAATGATGATAATGATGATGATAATAATAATAATGATAATAATAAAAAATAATGTTTTATTTTTTTTCTCTCGTAATCAATTTTTATTACTTACGCATATGCAAAAAATATTAATAATAATAATAATAAAATGCAACGTAAATTTAAATTAATCGATTTTACAAAAAAAAAAAAAAAAAAGAAAATTCATTTTTATTATTATTATTATCAATATTTTTACTTAAAATAATAATAATAATAATAATAATAATAATAATAATAATAATAATAATAATAATAATAATAATAATATTGATGATGATGATGATAATAATAATAATAATAAATATTTTGTTGTTGTTGTGAAAAAAAAAAATTTTTTTCGAAGACGAAGAAGAATCGATTAAAAAATTAGAAAAAAAAATGTCGAAAACGGCTTCCAGTTTTTTTTTTTTTTCTACTTTCCCTCCTCCTCCTTTTTTTTCCAGTAAAATAATAATTATATTATTTAAAATTGAGCTTCTTCATTATTATTATTATTATTATTATTGGAATTTTTTTTTGGAGAGAGATTGTTGTTGTTGTTTTAGTGTTTATAATTGCTACGTTGGGTTCAAGTATAAAAAAAAAAAAAAAAAAAATTGTTATTTTGCCCTTTTTTTTACGAATACGTTTTTTTTTTTTTTTAATATATATTTCATTCATTGACAACGAAATGACGTTAATGATAATAATAATGATGATGATAATGATAATGATAATGATGATAATAATAACGTTTAAAACTAATTTATTGTTTTTTTTTTACATTGCTAGAATGACTCGTCATAATTTTTTTTTTTTTGAATAAATTTTTTTGCACACGAAAATTTAAATGAAATATATATATATAAAAAACCTCCTTCAATTATTTTTCTCATTCTTTCCGTTTCCAGTTTTTGTTTCCCGCCAAAAAATTTATTAATTAAAAATAAAAAAAACTTTTCCGCCGCATTTGCTACAACACAATTAAAAATAAAAATGTTGTCGCATCGATTTTTAATTTCGTTTTATTATTATTATTATTTCGTAAAAAAAAAAAAAAAATAATTAAAAATTTCGTTGGAGGGAAGACGACCAACATTTAAAAAAAAAAATTTGACCGGAAATGGTTTGAGGCGACACATAAAGTAATGAATATAATTTTTTTTTTTTTTAAACGTTGGTCGTTATTGTTCTCGAACAAAATTGATTTTCTTTTTTTTTTTTTTAAATAATTTTTTTCGCATTGTTTAATTTTTTTTGTTAATCTCTCTTTCGTCATTAACAATAATAATTTCGGGGGTTATCGATAATATCGATCTATCGATCAATCAATCGATCAATCAATAGAATCGCATTCAATTTTTTTTTTCTTACGCGTCATTAATTTATTCAAAATACTTTACATATACATATATATTTTTATTTATTTTTTCGCGTTTGTTCGTTTGTCTGTTTGTTATTTAGCTCCGAGTCAAAATCAAGGTTTTTATATTTTTTTGCTTTGTTAAAATAAAAAAATAAATTTTTTTTTTTTTTTTTTTTTTTGTAAAAAGAACCTAAACCTGTACATCGTGTTTAACTCGAAAAACTATTTTGTTTGATTCCAACAACAACGGAAGCCTAAATATATATACCGGACAATCCGGTTCATCGAACCAATTAAATAAAATTGTAGTGGTAGTGGTGGTGGTGGCGGCGGTGGCGGTGGTTCATTTTTGTGAATGATTTGACCTTTTGAGGTCGTTCAGCGTGCGTGTGATTTACAGCATTTAAAAATTTTTTTTTTTTCTTTCAGCTACTTCATTTTTCGAAAAGAAATACACACACAACTACTAAATCAACAAAAAAATTTAATTACCAAAACAATTTATAGCCCGAGTTATAATGTTTATGTATTTTAGTTTTTTTTTTTTTTTAGGTTCGTATAGTCGTTTGTTCGAAATTTAGCCAAAAAAAAAAAAAATTAATTTGTTTTTTTTATTTTTATTTTGGTGGCTCTCGAGAAAAATTTTTAGCAGTCGACTGGACAAAGAAGATTTTTTTTTTAAAATAAATTTTATAATTATATAAACAGTTAAAATAATTAAGGATCCTACGAACAAAAAAAAAACCATTAAATAATAATAATGATAAAGTTTACAGTTAAGTAAATCATTTTATGTTACGTAATAATAATAATAGTAATAATACAATTTATTTTTTTTTTTATATTGTTACCAACCTAAAATAAAAAAAAAAAATAAAAAAAATTGACGATGAAAAGACAAAAGATTTTTTTTATTGTTTTTCTCGTTTGTTGTGTGTTTGTTCGTTTGTTTTGTTTTGTTTTTGGATTAAAGTTAATGGAAAAGATTTTAAAACTAAAGGATTATCAGTGACGAAACTATGAAAGAGTAAAGAGGGAGGAGGAGGAGAGAAAAAAAGGGTAAAATCGAAAGAAAAAAAATGAAAGTTTTTCGTATTAATTTTTTTTTTTACGATTCAAATTTTTAGCAAAAGAAAAAAAATTTTTTGTGATGTGTGGGGGGAGGGGAGGGGGAGGGGGAGAGCCTTAAGGGAAATAAAATGATAAGGTCTCAACGGTTTGAACTTGTGCCTGAACGATTATAATTTAGACGAAAAATTGATGGAAGATATCAATTAAACGTAGAAAAATAAAAAAGGGGAATCATTAGATGATCTATATCGCTTACGTTTAGATTACGTAATGAATACATCAATTTAACAAAAATTTATGAATAAAAAAAAATTTTTTTTTTTTTACAGGCACCCGCAATACGATCAACAACAACAACAAAACAAAAAACACGATTCGCTTCAAGTCGTGATATTATGAATTATTATTATTATTCGGACATGACGGTGGCGGTGGTGGGGGGAGGGGCGAATCTTCTTCAGGATGAAATTGCTTTCATCCAGGTGAGGAGAAGATTTTTTTAAAACCGTATGTTTGTTTATAACAAAAAAAATTAGTCTCATCATTTTTATCGCATTGTTTTTTTCTCTTCTCCATTGAAAAAATCAATGAATCGAAATAATAATAATAATAAATAAATAAACAATTTGTGACAACTTATGAAAAAAAAAAAAAATCGAATCGACGGGGGGGCGAGACAAATTTTTTTCTTTTATTTAAATAAAAAATGAAGCGCTGAATTATTCACGAAATAAATCTACTGATGACATTAATCTAATATATATTATTTATTTATATTAACTTGAAGTTTTCTTTTTTTTTTTTTTATTTAAATTTTTAATATATATAAAAAAAAAACAAGATCTTTGTCGACGGAAATGTGGTTGTTGTTTGTTTGTTTGTTTTATTTAAAAATTTTTTTTTTTTTATCTGAGTGCATCAAGTTCAAATTTTTTTTTTTGTGTTTTATTAAACAAAAATATTTTGTTTTAAATTTTTAATTTACAACAAACGATAGAATTTTTTTTTTTGCTGTCGTTACTAAATTCTCGTTTGTTTGTTTGTTTACAAACAGATACACGAGTAACACACGTGGGCGAATAAAAAAAAGTTAAGAAGGAAGAAGACAGGAAACTGACTGGATTATATATACATACACTAAGAATTTATTTCTTATAACATTCGAGATGGCACTTTAAGTTCGTGAATGACGTTGACCTTTAATTCTTAATCATTAAAATTACGGGGAATTAGAACGTGACGAGATGAAAAAAAAAAAAAAGTGATCCATATCTTCTTCGAATAAAGATAATAATGATAATAAACAGGTAAAAAAAAAAAAAGTCAAATGTTATAAAAAAAAAAAAAAAACTAGTTGAAGTGAAATTTTTTTTTTGTTTCCTTTCCAGAGATTAAATTTTTTTTTTTTTTGACTGAACAAACAAGAGTGGGAGGAAAAGAGGACAAACAAACAAACAAACAAACACCGATTAAAACCAATCATTTCACTCAATATTAATTTTTTAATTTTACGTAAAAACCAAAAAAGTAAAAATTTCTAGAAAGAAAGAGAGAGAGAGAGAGGGAAGAAGATAAACCGCCATTAATTTGATTTTTTTTTTTTTTTTGAAATTCCTCAGTAATTTTTTTTATTTTAAACGTTGGCAACACTTTTCCTACCGACATCGATAATCGAATGAAACGAATTAAAAAAAAAAAAAAACATCAATGAATAATTTTCATTTCCTTTTCCGGCACCACAAAAAAAAAAACCTAAAACCTTGAGATTGAATGAAAATTATCCGATCGAGGCGTTAGAATATTAGAAGAAATAAAAAAAAAAAAATTAGAAGGTCAAGGTCACGTTGCGCGGGGTAAAAAAAAAAAAAACATAAAAAGGACTCAAGTGGGAAGGAAGGGTGATGACAATTGAGAGATGTGTAAGAATCACAATTTCACGGGACCGCCCCGAAACGTCCTTTACATGATATAATAATAATAAAAATAATAATGATAATAATGATTTTTTTTGTCGGTTTTTTTTACAATATTCGCCCACTTGAGAAGGCTCACGCGCGCAAAATTTTAAATTACGTAAGTTTCGAGAACATTCCTTCTTTTGCCTCACCCTTTTCGAAACGAATTTTCATACTCATTTAAAAAAAAAAAAAAAAATGCAATACGAATAAAATGATAAACGTCCGGAATTTTCTAGAAAAAAAAATGCGTTAAGCAAATAAAAATTAAGGTTACGAGAGGTTAGAGGGAGAGAGAGGGAGGGGAGGGGAAGAAGGTTTAACGGTAATAAATCAATGAACTTGTGTTACTTTTTTTCACCTGTCTAACCAGATTCTAATTATTAATGATCCGTCAATTATTCCGATTCTTTTTTTTTTCTTCTCCAAACTGTTATTTAGCTGACGTTATCACGTTTTAAAATCGTGGCAGTAGAAATATGAACAGGCGATTTAATTTTTCTTCTTATAAATAACTATGATGTGTGTGTGTGTTCGATTTCGTAAAAATTTTTTTTTTTTTTTTTTGCATTTCATACCCTTTTTTTTTTTTTTCCTCCTTGTCCGCTATAATTATAACGATTGAGTGGTAAAAACCAAAAAAAGAAAGAACCAGATTCGAAGAAGAAGAAGAACCACTTTTAATTTCGAACAATTCATGTAACATTTAATTATAGTAATAATACACGATCGTAAACACACGACTTGACGCTAAATAAGAAATTTTTTGCACCTTTAAAAACTATTAAAAATTATTCACGAACAGTGTGTCAATAGTGGTAGCCCTTCGATAAATTAAAAAAAAAGCAGACGATTGATTATTGCCCTAAAGTAAACTACCATCATGTTCAAGTGCGGTTGTTGTTGTTGTTGTTGTTGTTACACGGCAACGCAAACAATTTTCCTCGTATGAACTTATTCATACTTTCTTATTACACGATCCCTACCTTAATAGTAGCCTTTTTCGAGTAATAATCTGTTTTGATACCTTTTAAAATATATACCATAAAAATAAAAATAAAAATCCGATCAAATTTGTTCTAGAATTTTCGAAGAAAAACAAACGAAAAAAAAATTATTTAAACGTAACGAAATTCAAACAATTAAAACAAAACGGAAAATTTTTTTTTTTTTTTTAATAAAAAAATTACGATTTAAATGACGTTTGAATTGTGATGACAAGTCATCTTATGTCGAAATTAAAATCCCAAAATGCAAAAAAAACAAAATTTTTTTTTTTTTAATAAAAAAACTACGATTTAAATTACATTTCAATTGTGATGACACGTCATCTTACGTTGAAATTAAAATCCCCAATAGCAAAAAAAAACAAAAAAATATTTTTTTTTTTTTAATAAAAAAATTACGATTTTAATTACATTTAAATTGTGATGACACGTCATCTTACGTTGAAATTTAAATCTCAAAGTGCAAAAAGTGAAGAAAAAATTTTAAAAAAAGTAAAAAAAAATTTGTTTATTTTTATTTTCTTCTGCTAAATTTTTTTTTAATTTCATTTTATTTATTTATCTTCTGCTATTGTTTACAAACAACTACATTGTTGTCAAAACAAATACTTTTAACTATTTCCTTCCGATTTTTTTTTCGTTTGTTTTTCGAACGCTATCGAATTGAAAAATTTATTTTTTATTAATTTATTAATCGATAAATAAATTAATGTTTATTAATTAAATTCGTTAATAAAATAATTTTCGGTTTTAATAAAAAATCAGGACGACGACGGCGATGATGATGATAATAAAAACATTACGTGAAATACGTAATTAAATGTTGAAAAACTGAAAATTTTCAACGAACGACATCATTTATTAATTGAGGGAAACATCGATGATAATAATAATAATAGCGATCGCAAATTGTCACGCAAGAAAGTTTTTTTTTTTTTTTCACGTTACGAGAGAAAGAGAGAGAGAGAGAGAGAGATTTAGAAAGTGCAATTTAAAAAAAAGAAAAATTGAGGAAGTTTGTGTGCGGTTTCATACCTGAAATGATTTCTACTAAAGGTTTTTTTAAAAATTATTAATTAACACTCAAAGGTACGACGACGACAAAAAAAAAATTCGAATGATTTGTAGTTTTAATAAAGCTCGTTTTCTTTTTTTTTTTTTTTTTTAAAGATGCTGGTGGAGGTAAAAGAAAAATTTATCACACGCGATGGAGCAAAAAAAAAAAAAAAAATTACGTAATCGCAAGTACATTAGTAATATTCGAATGGAGTCGCGCAATTTTTTGGAGCACGATGACGGGAAGTCAATCAAACAAAAAAAATAAAAATAAAAATTTGAACTCGATACCCTCGCGTAAATTGTAGTTATTTTTTTTTTTTTCGAATGTTGCACAACTGTGCAGGTGGGACGGTGATGGTGATGATGATGATGATGATTTTGACATTTGTAGTGAGTTCAACAAAAAAAAAAAAATTCTTTCTTAAAAAACAAAGATTTCTCTTAACAACAACAACAACAACAACATCATTTAGAAGTTTTTCGTTTTTTTTTTTTTATATACAACACAAAAAAAGTAACCGCAAAATTTTTCTAAAACATTAACAATAATAATGATAATAAAAATTAAAAGTTTAAAACGTTTTTAGAGAGAGAAAGAGAGAGAGAGAGAGAGAGATCCTCGAGCTCTGCAACGAATCGAAATTATTTTTTCTTTTGACATTTTATTAAAAAAAATGAAAACGTTCTGTAATCGAACGAACCACGACTACCAACCATTGAATATTTATTAAGCTTCCGGTCATTTTGGGGCGTTTTAATTTATTCAACCTTCGAGCTATCGTGTCAAAAAAAAATTTTTTTTTTTTTTTCGTTTTTCTTTTTCCACGACACGCAATAAAAAAAAAAAATATTTAAAAACACTTAATTAGACGAGTTTAAAAAAAAAAAAAAAATCTTCGGATAAATGAAATTTTGACAATTTATGTCAACCGATCTCGTACCTATGGCCACGTCAAAAAATAAAAAAAAACTATTTCGTTGTTGTTGTTGTTGTTGCGGTTGTCGTTGTTTCATATTCAAATTGATTTGTATTCGAAATAAAAAAAATTCCAGTCGTCGTTCAAAAAAAAAAAAAAAAAAAAACTTGATTTTCCAAAACGTATAAATAATTTTCCGGAGTTTAAAACGCATCCCCCCTCTTTCTCTCTCATTACGTATTCAAATAATAATAATAACATCTTTATTATAATTTAATAATAATAATAATTTACAACAACAACATGCAAAGATTGTGTTTGTACGCATATAATTTTTTTTTTTTTTTTTTTGGTTTTAATTTCGATGACTTACACAAAATGAATAATTTTTATGACAAGATAAAATTAAAAAAATCATGGATAATTTTTCTGGATTTTTTTTTTTTTATTATTCTGGAATGGTATTATCATTATTTTAATGAGAGTGAGTGAGAGAGAAAAATATGTGACCAACGTATCGAGATAATCAATTTAATTTAAAAAATAAAAAAAAGTATTAATTAAAATTATTAAATAAAATTTATAG
The DNA here is from genome assembly GCF_000006295.1 of Pediculus humanus corporis. Taxonomy (NCBI): domain Eukaryota; kingdom Metazoa; phylum Arthropoda; class Insecta; order Psocodea; family Pediculidae; genus Pediculus; species Pediculus humanus. The sequence goes on from NW_002987834.1 coordinate 499,020, forward strand.
TCGATTAAATTTTTTTTTTCTCCAGAAATTTTTTTTTTTTTTTTTCTTTTCCAATAACATTTTTGGGCGTGAATTACATATATAAAAGATATTGCGAACGAGTTCTCCAGCAAAGTTAACGCATATTAAATGCTTTTATAAAAACACGCCCAAACGTACTTGGAAAACGAAACGAAATGAAACAAAAAAAAAAAAAATTTAGCAAAAGAAATTTTTTTTTTTTTAATATTGAAGAATTCTTCAATTAAAAATTTTCGGTAGCTAAAAAAAAAAACTATTATTATCATTATTATTATCATTATTATTATCATTATTATTATTTTTATCGAGGGGATTTTAAATTGGATTAAATTTTTAAAAAAAACTGGAATCAACCGACTGGAGAAAAATTTTTTTTTTTTTTTTTGATTGATAATTTAAAAATTTACATTAAATTTATTTAGTTATTTTTTTTTTTAAATGTTGGCAACTGTTAAAGTACAAAACGATACGTGTGGTACATGTATAGAAAACATGGCTGCCAACACTCTAAAGCGAAAGAAAGATAAAAAAAAAAAAAAAAATTTTAACCTCACGCGAAATTTTGCTTTGAGTAATAAAAAAACAGAAAAAAAAAAAAAATTCAAATCTGCGTTTTTTTAAAAAAAAAATTAATGATACATTAAAAAATAATTTATTACCATTACGTATATATTGTGTATAAAATGTCGTGGCAGTAGTAGAAGTAGTAGTAGTAGTAGTAAGAAAACTACAAATTGTAGTCGAGTCGTTGATAATCAATTATAAAAAACCTACAATTATCGGTAAAATGATAAGAGTCGGTAAATTTAATGTTAAACTAAACCTTTAATCACATAATTTCTAACGTGGCACAAGAAAATTATAGAAAAAACATAAATTTTTTTTTTTTTTTAAAAAAACGAAAACTTAATATTAGTGGGGGTCCGTCCGTACGTACGTCTCATGTATCTATTCGTTGTCATTAATTATTTAATTAATTAAAATTTAACGGGGGAAAAAAAAATTGCTATGAAAATCGATACGTGTCGCCATTTTTTTTTTTTTTACGTCACGTGGTTATTATTTTTTTTTTTTTTGCATTTAAATTAACGGGTAAAAAAAAAGAAAAAAATTACGCAAATTAATAACATTAAAAAAAAAAAAAAGGCATTAAAATAACTAAATTAAATTTAAAAAAAAAAAAAGAAAAATGGCGGCAAGTTAATGCAACGATAATTAATTAATGTCGCAAAACCAAAAAAAAAAAAAAATTCTACGACAAAATTTTTTTTTTAAGTGATGAAAATGTCATGCGCGTTAATAATAATAATAATAAAATTTTTTTTTAAAGTCACGTGATAATAAATATTTTACCAGAAGAATAATAATAAGAAAAAAAAAAAAAAAGATTTTAAAAACTTTTGCCACGTTGAAATTTTAAGGTCGATATTTAAAACAAATTTTTTTTCGTTTCGATTATTTCCAGTTCGATCGATTCTCCAGCATTTTCTAGAAATTTAAAAAAATTTTTCACATAGAATTCTAAAGCCACGTTTCTTTCTTTAAAATATATAAAAAAATTCATACGATCGCGATTGACAAAAAATCATCGGATCGGATAAATATCGATCGAATCCGATAATTTAATTCGATTTATTTAAATTATAAATTAATCGACTTCCAAACAAACAAACAAACAAATGAGAACAAACAAAAATCGTTATGGAAACAAAAAGAGAGTTTTTTTTTCATTTTTCAATCTTCCTACCACACAGTCAAATTGCAAAACGTTCGTTCGTTTGCGTTTGCGTTTGTTTTGTTTGTTGGGTGTGAAAAAAAAAAAAAAGAAGAAAAGAAAAAGTTTTCAATCATTGAATGACTAAAACGAAACGCAAAAAAAAAAAAAAAAAACTAATTTTTTACATTTAAATAATAATGATGATGATGATGATAATAATGAAAGCCGTTTTGTGTTTCTCTCTCTCTCTCTCTCTTATAACATAGAGTGTCAGCTAATAAAAATGATATGTTTGTACCAAAAGGGCACCCACACGTGACTTTGATGAATTGTGAACCTATTGTGTTACCTAGATGGACTTCACCCATCTCCAAAAACTTAGTTTTCATTCTTAATAGTTCTATTTATGCCATCGAACAGGTGGGGGAGAGAGGAGGGGAGGATGGGGGCACACACACACACAAATACCTGACAATTTTTAAATTAAAACAATCATTCTTCATGCCACGTTTGAATAACAACATTTTTTTTTTTTTTCGTATAACAAATACGATATAAAAAATATTTTCTGTCGTTTTTGTCGCGCGCACGCACTTTTTTTTGTTACGAATATCCTGTCATTTTTCGAATTCTCCCTTTTTTTTTACCTTAAAGAGGTGGGGGGGAAGAGGAAAGGAAGATTTGAAAGAGAGAGAGGAAGAAAAAAAAAAGGAAACAATGGAAACATTTACAAGGAGGAAAAAAAAATTTTTTTAATTGCCGTTTCACAGTTTAAGGAGGTTTTCCTAATGACTAATGGTTCAGGTACGAAAGATGCTCATCAGGATTCTTCGAGTGAGGGAGGTCAAAGTTCACGTTCCTTCTCTCGGTCATATTTCTTTCCATCATTATTATTATTATTATTAAGACTCTCTTTCTGTTTCTTAAGTGTAACATTACGACTTCATTAACGTTCATTTGTGATTGACCGACACTTGAAAAATTATCATTGATTATTATTATCATCATCATCATTATTATTTTCTTTTTTTCATTACTTTATACCCGAACGTCAAAAAAAAAGAGAGAGAGAGAGAGAGAGATAGAAAGAAAATTTCAGTCGTCAGCAATTAAAAAAAAAAAATAAAATAAAATTTACCGGTGCGACCGTTAATTTATTACGATTGTTTGCCGTTTGTCGTCGTCATTAAAAACTAAAATAATAATAATAATAATTAAAAATCCTGAAAACCTGGAAAACAAAAATCTGTAAAAAAAATAAAACCGGATTTCTTTTTATTACGTAATAAAAAAAAAGAAAAAAGAAAAATTACGAGTAACTTTTTTATTATCGGTTTCCAAAATGCCAAAAAAAAAAAAGCCAAGAATACCTGAATCGAAGGGTATGCGAGGAGGGAGGGGGTTGGGGGAGGAAAAACAAGATGGACACCGTCTTGTATGTACGAATAACAAATAAATATATGACTCATTAATTAGTAAAATAATAATAATAAAACAAGTCGAGTGACAAATTAAATTATTTTATTATTTAATTACATCGCAATGTTTTTTTTTTCTTTTTTTTTTGTGATCATCATTATCATCATCATCATCATCGTCGTCATCGAGTTTGAAAATTATTTTTAATAATTAATAAATAAATAAATTTATTTTTTTAATCATTTTTATTATTATTACTAACGGATAATTCGCTGGAGAAAGATAAATAAATGAAACCCACGCGGAGGAAAAAATAAAAAATTATTATTATTATTACTGTTGTTAATAAAATAATCCGATCTATTTATTTATTAAAATTTTTTTTTTTGTTTTCTTAACACACCGTGGGCATTAATAATAAAAAATTTTCATAACATTTCATCATAACTTTTTAATTTAATACTTATATTTATGACAATGTAATTTTCGGTTGTCATTCATCTCTTATTGCACAACCGCATCTTTCTTTTCATTCTCCCTCCCTCCCTCCCCCCTTTTTTCTCTTTTTTTTAACAAAAGCCCTTTTATTATTATTATTATCATTATTATTGTTTCAATCGTTAAAAAAAAAACTCAAACGGAAGAGAGAATATTTTTTTTAAAAAGTTCTAGAACGTTCTTTTATTAACTTACGTAAAAAAAAAGAAAAAATAATAATAATAATTTTTGTAAATAATGGATTCATCCATCGGTTGTTTAATGAATGGAGGGGTGGAGACTGGAGGAAGAGGAGGAGGAGGAGGAGAATGTTTGATTTAAAAATAAACCTAATTAAAAACTATATTATAGAGCTTTTTAATGCTCTATAATAAACGTTCATTAAGAAAAAAAAAAATAAAAAATAAAAACAAAATCGCGTTTTTATCCGTAATGAAAGTGTGTGTGAGAGAGAGAGAGAAGAAAAAGTTAGAATGAATTAGAGAGAAGGGTAGAGAGAGGTTAAAATGAGAGATGTGCAGATGAAAAGGTTGAAATGAGAGAGGGAGAGAAACGGGTAAAATAAAATAGAGAGAGAAAAATATAGAAAATGTTAATATATGAATGAAAGATAGATAGAGAGAGAAAGAGAGAGAAGATTAAAGTGAGATAGAGAAGGATAAAATTAGAGAAAGAAATATATAAAAAAAAGGGTTGAAATGAGAGAGAAATATATAGAGAAAGGTTGAAATGAGAGAGTGAGAGATAGAGAGAAGGTGAAAATATGAGAAAGAAAGAGAGAGAAAAATAATAAAATAAGAAAATGAGAGAGAGGGAGAAATATACAGAAAGTTAAAATGAGCGAGAAAGAGAGAGAAAGAGAGGGAATGTGACGTTGAAAAAATGTTTTGTTTTTTTTAAATTCTCGCAGATGAAAAAAATATTTTTCGATTTTTTTTTTTTTTAAACCATTATCATTATTATTGTTATCATAATAATAATAATTATTATTATTATCATTATTGTTTATTAGATTTGAGTAAAACTTTTTTTTTTGTTGTTTGTTTGTGAACATTTGTAGTTACGTAATTTTTTTTAAAATAAGAATCCTTTTAAAGAACTTTCAAACCGCTCAAAAAATTCATATCAGAAATAAGTTTTTTTTTACGATGAGATTTTTTCTTCTGCTTTTTTCCTCCCCCTCCACCCACCGTTTTCACTATTAAGTAAAAAAAATATTATTATTATTATTTTTTTTGCGTAATCGTTTTTAAATCGTGGTTTTAAAAAAAAAAATACGTATTTACGGTCAAAAAAAAAAAAACTTTCTTTTTTTTTTTCTTATTACAATGAACCAAAAATGGCGGCTTAATAATCTTTTTGGACAAAAAATTTTTTTTTTTTTTTTTTTTTTCGTCGACGTGTTTAACCCTCGTTTATTAACTTTCGTATTTTTTTTTTTTTTTTTTTAGACAATAAAAAATATTTTTGTATTGTTTTCATTTAGTTCGTCCTTAATTACATCTTCTTTCCTTCTTTCTTTCTTTCTCTTTCTCTCTCTCAACACGTTCGCCATTTTCTCTTTAAAAAAAATTAACGATGATAAGATAGGCGGACGAAATATTTTTTTTTAAAAAAGAAAAAATGGCCGTTTAAAAAAAAAATTTTTTTTCTTCTCCTAAATAACGTCGTCAAAACGACGTTATTCGATTCGAGAATAATTTCGATATGAAACATACGCGAACGATTAATTATCGATCGTAACGCGCGGAAAATTCGATATTAAAATCGATATTGATTATCGATCCATATCTATTTTATCGTTAATTTAATTTTATTTTTAAAAATTCTGCATTCCCTTAAAATCGAGTTTTTATAATAATATTAATTTAAAAATGGCGGCGGAATCATGAATGATGATAATAATTATTATTATTATTATTATTTATCTCTTTTTTTTTTTCCAGATTCCAGAATAATAACGAGTTTTTACATGTGCTGGAAAATTTTTTTATAAAAAAAAAAGAAGAAATGTCGCGAATTATTTGTATTTAAAAAAAAATTATCGATCGAATGAAAACCGGAAGCAGGAATTCAAATGCGAAATATTAATGATAATAATGATAATAATAATAATAATAATAATAATAATAATAATATGCAAAAGAAAAAAATTGTATGGAATCATCAATCATCCCGCGGGGGGAAAAGGGGAGATTTTTTTTTTTTCTTTCTTTCTGTTGTGTGCATTGTTAATTATTGCAATTGATTTTACAAAAAAGGAGATTTTCAAGTTTTAAACATTTGAAGAAAAAAAAATTTTTTTCGATTTAATATATATTAAATAAAAACAGTAACGGTTTTAACAAAAAAAAAAAAAAAGTTGTAGGTTGTTGTTAACCTGGAAGGTATATATCGATTCTCCATTTTTTTTTTTTTTTTATTAACAAAAAAAACTCCAGAAATAAAAAACACGAACCGGAAGAATTTAACGTTTGAGGCTATTTCCTTTTCCGCTCTCTCCCCCTACCCCCACACACGTTATCGATTGTTGCATTTTTAAATCGAATGAATTGTTTTGAAAATAAATAAATAAATAAATAAATAGCAGAAGACAAAAAAAAAAAATTAAAAACATTTACGCATTTAAATATTCCTTTTTTTTTTAAAAAAAAGTTTTAATTAAAAAAAAAAAAAAATGAAATCAGGTTTTCCAAGACAACGTAACATTAACAACAAACAACAACGACGACGGGTTGTTGTTGTGGTTGTTGTTGTTATTTTTTTGCGTTAAATAATTAATAATAAAAATTTTTTTGATGTTTTACGGTACCAGAATTTAATTTATTTTTTTATTCTTTTGCTACCGATGAGTAAAAAAAAAAAAAAAAAAATTATTTAATTTTTAATTTATTAACCCCCTTCTTTTTAATAAATAAACGACTTGTTGTTATTATCATTATCATCATTATTATTATTATTATTATTTTTATTAATTCTGCAACTTTATTGTGATCGTTTTTTATTTTTTTATTTTTATTTTTTTATTTTTTTTAGTGTTTATCGTTTTACGCTATTTAAGAAAAAAATTTATTAAATAATCATTTAAAAAATCGCTTAAACGTCACGTAAATTATTTTTAAAAAAAAAATTTTCCCGCCATTTTTTTTTTTTATTTTCTCAAACGATAATGTTGATAATGGAATGTGTAATGTAATTATTATTACGGAATCGGAAAATTTTTTCTCACGCGAATTTTTGGCATGTCGGACACACAAACACACACACACAAAAATCGTGTGCTCCTACTACTACTAGTTCCTACTACTTTAAACCACCATAATAATAATAATGATAATAATAATATTTATTAAACTTGATTGTTAATAAAAAAAATAAATAGAGAGAGATAAAATTTCAATTGTAAAACGTAATAACAAAAAAGGGGCCTTAATAAACGTCATCGTCGTCGTCGTCATCGATTTCCTTGTAAGATAAATAATATAAATTACGATTATTTTTTTTTTTTTATGAAACTATAAAAACTTATTTGTTATCAGTTATCAATTAAAATCGTTTTTGTAAAAGGTATAATAATAATAATAATTTAAAAGGGTGACCGGGCGGTGGAGGATAAATAAATAAAAAAAATGAGATGATTTGAAAGAGTAAGAAAAAAAATTAAATATAGTTCTATAAATAATTATTATATATATATAATTCGTTCGTATTGATATTATTATTATTATTATTATTATTAGTTTTTAATTATCGTCTACGATAGTACGCGTAAGGTTAATAATTTTATAGCAAATTATAGCAAATTTAGAATGGAAACTTTAAAAAAAAAAAAAATTTTTTCGTAATAATCGATATCGCCACCACCACCGTCGTCGTCCTTCCTTTTCCTTATCATTTTTTTTTTTGCCTTTCGATTTATAAAAATATAGCAGCGCGTTTTATACTTTTATACTATAAATTAACGATAAGGCTCGTAAAAAAAATATAGCGCTATAAAACAATCGAAAATGTTTTTTTAAAAAAAATGTTAACGATGAATATATTATTCGAAACAAAATATTTTTCCTCCTTTTTTTTGCAAATTTATAGCGTTTGTTTTTTTTTTATAGCACTTCTATAAATTTTAAATAATAATAATAATAATAATAATAATAATAATAATAATAATAATAATAATAATAATAATGATACAAAACGATTAAAAATTTATTTATTCATTTTATTATTATTATTATTATTTGTTTCGAATAAAAAATTAATAAACGTGTAATTTTATTTTCATTCATTTAAAACGTTTTATAAATAAAAAAAAAAAAAAAAAGGTTCGAACGAAAAACAAACAGACAGACTAACAAACAAACAAACAAACAAACAAGTTAACAATCTAGTTTTTTTTTTTTCTTTTTTTTTGCCAGATTAAATTTTTTTTTAATTAGATCAAAGTTAGTTAGAAAAAAAAGAAAAATATTTGAAATTCTTATTTTTTTTAAATTGAAACCAGTAATCCGCGAACTTGGGGAGATGCGGGGGGGTTAAGGGGAAGTAGGGAAGGGGGTAGAGGAAAACATGATTTTTGTATACGTCTGAACAAAAAAAAAAAAAAAAAAAAAAAAAAAAAAGTTTTGAAGGTCTTTCAGACATTACTACAGGTATTAATTAGACTCTCATTAGGTGAACTGAAGAAACTTTTTTTTTTATTTTTTTTTTTTTATAAGAAGAAGAAGTTGATATGTATCGAAGGACGGAAAACAAATTTAATTAACGTTATGTCAATATTATAAAAAAAAAAAAAAAATTTAATAATAACCGTTATTAATAAAAAATAAATAAATACGTTTGGAAACCCTTCTCTTTCCCTCCTCTCCCCTCTGCCCTCCGCGCTCGCGTTCAAACAACCTTATTATAATTTTTGTAATCGT